>NC_081409.1:426353349-426658140 GCF_030272615.1 Cryptomeria japonica | reverse complement strand
TATCAATCATTGTCTGTCTCAATTATGTCAATTTGGATCAATTTGTCATTGTTCCTCGTCAATTGGCGCATTTATCAAATCATTTATCACATTGGTCATTTATCAATCCAAAATCAAAATCATGATCGATATTAATTATCTTCAATCAAGACCTAATTGTCATCCTCACATTGCTAATTCATCTTCTAAGGTTTTGTGATTTAGTCATTTAACCTTGCTTATCATTTTCTTCCTTTAGGATTAATAAATTACTTATTTATCCTAAGTCTTCTCATTACAATTAAATCTTCATTTAATTGGCTAATTATTCCTCTTTGTGAATTAATTAATAAATGAAAGATTATTAATTAATTTACCTAATTTCCATCAATTTCCTAATTTCTTAATTTTCTAATTCCTAATTTCATTTTCCTCCTATTTCTCTCCTAAATTCATGGAAATGACATGTCAATTTGTCATAAATTTGTCATAATTGACAATCAATCAATTTTGACATAGAAGTTGTCATAATTTGTCATAAATTATCAATCAACAAATTTTGCATAGAAGGTGCATAATTTGTCATAATTTGTCATAATTGACATAATTGATTTGCAATTTCCATTTGAATTGAATCATGCTAATCTTGTCATCTCTCTAATTCTTCTATAAATTGGATGAATTTCTTCAATCAAACCCCTTAATTTGGGAATTGGTAATTGATAATCAGGCTATCAAATCTAAGCTTCTAGTACTCTTGGTCAAGAATCCCGTCTACTTGCTTTCAATTGTGTGTGCACTTGTAGGTGAGATCCACAACTATTTAGAGAGGAAAGAAGAACAATGGAGCCGCATGGAAGGAGCATTCAAATCGTCATCTGGTTTGCACAATCGTTAGTTTTGTATGCTTTGTTTTCATGTCTCTATTGAATGTGTCTTAGGATAGATTCATTGCAATGAATGCTTTTGTGATTGAGCTAGTATGATTATCTTGTCTTGTGATGATTTCCTATTTCCTAACGTACAGTAGCTATTCAGGAGCTGAAATCCATTGACAAGACAAATGTAACTCTTGATTATATTATTGGAAAAATTACTGCTTTTGAGATAAATTGCTATGATGGTAGTGTACAAAAATCAGAATCTAAATTCAGAGCTTCTGTCTCTAACCCATGTGTGAGAAGAAGTAGAGATACCGACCATAGCTATGAATCTAGATCAAGCAGAGATGTTGATGATGAAGATAGTTTAGTGGAGCTTGAAGCATTGTTGGCAAAATGACTTCCTAGAGGCACTAGTAAATACAAAGGTCATATAGCAACTAATTGTCCTAATAGTGAAAATGAATTCAAGATAGACAAATTTAAGAAGTATAAGGGCAAAGGCAAGAGAGATTGTCTTGTAGCTATTGACAGTGGTATTACTGATGATGAATCTGATGATGATGCTAGTGAAGATATTGTGTTTGTGGTTATTAAGGAAGAAACATCTAACCAAAAGGCTCTAGTATCTAGGATGGATAACTCTCATGATTGGATCATTGATAGTGGTTATTCACATCACATGACTGCTGATCGGAGCCAATTTCTTTCCTTGAAAGAGTTTGATGGTGGTGTTGTAATATTTTGCAATGACTCACTCTATATGGTTAAAGGTAAGGGAGTTATTTCTCTTAATGGGAAGAGCAGTGCTGACAATGTTTATTAGGTTGAAGGTCTTAAGAATAATATTTTGAGTGTGGCACAACTGAATGACAAAGATTACCCACTGGAATTTAGAAATGGCATGTGCAAAATCTTTGACAACAAAGGTGAATTGATTGCAACTGGTAAACAGACCAGAGGTAATATATTTCATCTAAATCTAAAAGTTAGCAACTGTTTGATTGCAAAAATAGATCATAGCTAGTTTTGGCATAGAAGATATTGTCATATAAATTTTGACAATATTATTCAAGTGAGTAAGTCTAAGATAGTAAGAGGTCTACCTCAGATAGATAAACCGGTTAATGTTCTTTGCAAAGAATGTTAATTAGGGAAGATGACTTCTTCTACCTTCAAGAGAAAGTATTTCTCAAAAGAGCACTTGTTAGATCTGGTTCATATAGATCTATGTGGACCAATAAGAACTAGACGCATTTTAGGTGATAGAGATTTCATGATCTTCACTGATGATTGTTCAAGGATGATGTGGGTCACATTCTTGAAAGATAAGATTGAAGCTTTTGGTAAGTTAAAGGAATTCAGGGCCTTAGCAGAGAAAGAGAGTGGTAAAATGATTAAATGTCTGAGAATAGATCAAGGCGGTGAATTCACTTCTGCAAAGGTCACTAAGTACTGTGATGAGAATGGTATCAAGCAGAATATTTTTGCACCAAGGACACCACAATAGAATGGTATAGTAGAAAGAAACAATAGGTCAGTGGTTGAAGCAACTAGAACTATGTTGATACAAGGAGGTGTGGCAAATTTTTTTTGGAGAGAAGTTGTAAGTACAACAGTCTACACAATGAACTGGGTTCTGGTGAAAATGGTAAGGACAAGACACCTTATGAGTATTGGTATGGAAGGTCACCTAATGTTATTTATTTCAAGATATTTGGTAGTAAATGTTTTATCAAAAGAGGTGATTACATTGGCAAGTTTGAAGCAAAGAGTGATGAAGGCATATTTCTTGGCTATTGCACCAAGAGTAAGGCCTACAAATGTTTCAATAACCAGACTTAGATAATTGTTGAGAGTGTTGATGTTCGTGTAGATGAATGTCCAGAAGTTTTAGAAGGAACCAATTTAGAGAGAAAGGGTGAAATTCTATTTTTGGAACCTAAAATAGTTAAATCTGAAACTGGCAAGGCAATTCCCGATGTACTTGTTCAACCAGAACATATAATTTCAGAGGAAGAAGATGATGAAGAAGCTAAACTTGAGGAGAATGATCATGTTATTCCTAGATATGTGAGACTGAATCACAGTCCTGAGCAGATTATTGGGGATAAGGATGCTGGAGAAAATTTTGCACCAGTAGCAAGACTGGAAGGAGTAAGAACATTACTTGCATTTGCAGCTCACAAGAAGTTCAAGGTATACTAGATGGATGTTAAGTTTGCATTTCTAAATGGGATATTGGAAGAAGAGGTATATATAGAACATCCTGATGGTTATGTATTGACAGACAAAGAAGACATGGTATGAAAATTGCATAAAGCTTTGTATGGATTAAAGAAGGAACCCATAGCATGCTATGAAAGGCTTCCTACACATTTGATGAAGATAGGCTTTGTAAGAACCAGTTATTATAGCAACATTTATCTCAAGTCTGAAGGAGATATGGTTAGTGAAGTATTTGTTGATGACATTATATTTGGAGGTAATGATGTCATGAGCAACAGTTTTGCAAATGAAATGAAGAATGAGTTTGAGATGTCATTAGTAGTGTTATCATTGTTTAAGAAATGGGTTTTCTTTTCCCATAATTGGCTAAGTTTTTGAAATTTTGAGTTAGACACACTATCAACTGCTTCAAGTCTGTGTTAGGTCTTAAGGGTTTAGGGTTTCAATTTTAAATCGCTCAATTTTTTATCAAAAACCCTCTAGTTTCTATTCCTGCATTACTTTATCCACTTAAGTAATGGGTCTTGGGGTCGTATGAGGCGTCCCCCCTTGTCATTTGCCTAGGCGATTGTTGAATTAATCATAAAAATTTATGCCTTATGTCTTTTCTTCCTAATGTTGTCGGGCCTAGTAAGTTACACGCAGCTCTTAGATGGATCTATGGTTTTTGCTATTTTGTTAGGTGAAGTTGCACATGTTTTAAGACTTGCAAAATGGCGAAAGGGAAAAGTGTGTTCATTGGTGCACATTTGGTCTAGTTTAAAAGGGCTCCATCTCATTCAATATCTAACGGCTGGCATTAGTTTGCAGCCGAAACTAGGAAGTGAAATACCTTTCGCGAAATGGTGAAAATTCTTGGCGAGACCTGATAGTGGAGACTTTTCAAATGGCTAAAAGGTGATCAGGTTCAACAGAGATCGACGGTTCATGCTATTTCATGGCTGATAGATGCTCATGTGTTATGCCCTGCGAAGTAGCAAAAAGGTTTTTCGACCCACGAAAAGGGAGTTTTAATAAGAGCATAATAGATGCACAAGTCTCATTTGATCTAACGGTTAGCGTAGCTTCGCAAGAGAAAGATGCTCGATAGTTAGCTTTCATGAAGTAGCAAAATGATATGGTCCTCCAAGCAGGCAGTCCAGTTGGTTGAGATGGTGAGTAAGATGATGGCATGTGGCAGAAGGTCAAAATAGTCAACAAGTCGGATTTAAGGATTAAAAGGTGGGTCCCAGAGGTGAGTCATGCTGTGGGATAAGAAGTGACCTGGCAAATACAAGTGGCAAGGATGAGATGGAATTGGTGTTTTCTCTCAGCGAATGAAAGGTTGACATGTCAATTCGGAAATGACTAGATGCCAGGTGGATGGAGTTGAGTCAGAGGGCCCACGTCTGCCGAATTCAATTATGTTGTTAAGCATTAAGCAAGTCAGTTAAAATCAAGTGGTCCACGTGAGTTCACAAAGGTAAAATGCTCGGGTTTTAAAACTAGCGAAACAGTGAAAAGGTTTTCGGGCCCCAAGGACAGATAAAGCATGAAGTTAAAAGGGGATCAACTATGATTCAATCCAAGGTCTCATGTTGTTTCGCAACTATGAACCAACCGAGGGATATGCTTCGTGAAATGGCTAAAGGAAGAGAAAGTTCATCCAGGTGTAATGCTAGATGGTGACGTCTCGATTGACACATGGTTTCTGAAGAAATTGAGGGCCCACTAAGGTGTAACCAGAGGTTATAAGGGAAAGACACGTGGCTGACTTTGAACTAAACTCAAAGAGTTTTCCAAAGCTAATGGTTGAGTGCCATGTGGTATTCAGTAACTAGTGAAAGAGTGGCATAAGTAAAGCAAGAATAAAGGTCTCATTTAAAGGATGGTCATCTCTGATTTGATCCAACACTTCACGTTGTTTCATGGCCCAAAGTTGAAAGCAGTTTAAGCTATGCGAAATAGCGAAAGACCGTTAGCCATCAAGATAGAGGCACGGTTAATGAAGAAGCTGACGGTCCCGGTAAGAGTTAAATGCCGAGTAGTTAAAGTTCCATCTAATGCTTGGCATAGCTTTGCAAAAGAAAAGTGCTCGGAGGATAAAGCCAACGAAATGGTGAAAAGGAGGTAGGGCCTGGCACTAAGGCAATGTTGTTTAAGTCAGTGTAAAGACCGATCAAGTTTCATTTGATCAAACGGTTGGTGTGATTTCATTTGACAAAATTGCTCGAAGGTTATGCTCTGTGAAATAGCAAAAGAGTAAAAAGGAAAAATGTGAAGGCATGTTGTGACCCGTTGGAGTGAAAATTCTAAATTCCCTCATGAATTCAATTCTGAAGGGACGACCGAAGCATGCAGTATCAATGTTGCAGTTAAGAGCCTAAGTACTATATATGATCTCATATCAATCGAATGAAAATATCATTCTAAAGAATTGTTGTAGAGAAAGTGGTTGCAGAGCTATTTTCTTCAAATACAGAGAAAACTTATTCAGTTGTAGAGTGGATTTCTTCAAAGCTAAAAACAGGTTTTCTTGTACTCTTGCTTGGCAATTTCTTAGCAGTGTGCTTTAATTGAGGTCTTGATTTGTCACAAAACCTGTTGGAGGTAATAGTTAAATTGCTTGCATATTTTAAGATGGCACCTAAGAGAGAATTTTCAGGAAAAGTTAATTACCAGGAAAGGGCCATTTGTGATGATTTTCTTGAACAGTTGACATTATCAACTAATCTGGCATCAAAGGTGAAAGAACTAGTGCCAAGAGCTCCTCAATTGAAAATAGGAGAGGGGTTATATGATAAGGGTAACTGGTTGAGAGACCCATAGGTTGGGTTGTCTGGGTTGGGGTTATTCAAAGTTGGATTTGGCATGAGAAAATCCTCAACCCCACAGAGGGAAAATTGGTAGTTCCAGGAGTATCCATGGATATGGATCTCCTAACTCAGATTGCCCATAATTATGATCTAGTCACAAGGAGAATTAGGGATATAAATGGGAAAGCCCTCATTGAAATCCATAATGAGGAGTTAAGAATCCATTAATTTCAAATCATTAGCTCGGGTATACAGTGTGCAGAGGAACTACCTTAGAAATGGGCCTCTTAAAGAATTCTTTGTGAAGATAGGTGGGTTGATAGTTGTAGGACCCAACACTGAAGAGCCCTTCTCATTGAATCTATTCACCATTAGGGCTAAGGGATGTATTGGTCACTTTGCCAGATTTTAGGAGAGGATGTTGAGGCAAATATGCCCACTCATTACATGCTAATGATTGCTCAAATTTTAAATCCTTCTCTTGCAGTAACATTTGATTATGATTCCTTTGTCACTGATGCTATCCATGAAGGATTGATAGGAATAAAGAATGAGAAGGTTGATAGGCCTTTTGGATGGTATTCCCTCCTCATGCATCTATTTTTATTCAAAGGTGGTGATTATTTTGCAAGTGGAATGGATCTTATAAAAGAGAAAGATGGAGAAAAGATGCCAGTGCAATTATGGAGTACAGTGCTGTCATGGGACAGAGATGATGCTAGTTTCTTAAAGTTTGATAAATGTTTTGCATCAAAGATTAGGACTCTCCTCTGTTCAAAAAATCTGAGAGTCCCCAAGGTTCTTTTAGAATTTATTAGACCAAAAGAATTTGCAGAAAGTATAAAAATTGTCCATAATTGGGGTGATAGTTACTTATACCCTGTCTCCACAGTTTTTAGAGCATTTGGTTTCAGAGGCACTCCATTTTTATAGCCCTATAAGGTCCCTCTCAAAGTGGGAACTGCAAAAGTCCTCAGACAAATTGGTAGTGTGCAAGAGATAGAGCTAACAAGCAGGGGTAAAGGGACTATTTTCCCTATGATTACTATAGCCCACCAACTTGTAATAACCAAGGGAGGTTGGAACTGTTTTGAGGATTTTCTTAAACCTTATCATTTGTCAACTATAGTATCCAGGTGTGCTGATCCTAAAGATTTCTTCAATGGCATGTTTAGAAAGAGGGCAATATGTAGAGGTAGACCCCATCAATTCCAATTTCCTGAAGACCTCATTAGAAATGAGTTTGATCTAGATGAGAAGGAGTTGAGGAAGGAAAAGTGGGTGGCTTATAAAAAGGCCTTAGACTTTGTACATCAATTTGATACCAGCTATGACCCATTGTCTCGCTTTCACCCTTTTGAGGAGAAAATTAAGTTCCTAATTCTTTGTTTTGAGGATGTAATGCAGACTTTGAAAGAAAAGAGGGAGGTTGTAATTAAAAACAACCTTGAGAAAGAAAGACTGGTTCTAAGTAGGTCTGCATCCACTAGAGTAATCCCTCTTGGTGACTATACATTGCATAAGAAATCCAATTATAGTGTGCTGATGCCTACAACAGGAGAGCCCTCTACCTCTAAAGGAAAGAGGAAGATACAAAATGTCACTGACATCCAAGATAGCCCAAAGAAGCAGAGAGTGGGAAAAGAGATACAATCTGATAAACCCTTGTACTCTCCATCTCAATCCCCTATTCATATAGGAGACGAACAAGCAACGGCTGAACAACTGATACAGTTAGGCAGTATGGGAGAAATAGCTTACACATATGATGAAGTAGACGAGGGGATGCCAAAAGAGCCCCTTGTTGCTGAGATGAACATCACTACCAATGAGTTCAAGGGCCAGGAGTGGGATCCTCAGATCAAGCAGGCCAGTGAGGAATTCTTGGCTGACAAGAACTTTGTTACATCAGGAGCATTCATGCAATTTGTGTGGAAGCAGAACATTGACAAATACAATGCAAGGTGTGAAAAGAGAAAAGGTGAGAAGCCTCATAAAGATCCAGCTGTGGTTGAGGAGGAAATAAAGAAAGAAATGATAGATGAGTTTAAGACCATCACTCCTAAGCAAGGAAGAGATATGGTGGCACAAGCTGGAGTACTCATTCTCCCTGAGTGGGACATAGTAGATGCCTTGGTATTGGAGGCAGTGAGAAAAGAAACCAAACCCATGGAGGGAGTCACTTTCAGCAAAGACAATGCTGCATTGGTCATGTGGTCCCTCAAAAGAGATGAAAATAGGAGAAATAAGGACACCCCAGGGTCAAGTTACCTTGGTGGAATGATAGTAAAAAGAGTGCAAAACATAGGGGTGGTGGAAGCTACTAGCATTGTGCTAGAGACTGCAAAGTTTAGTGTTGCGGTAGTAGAAAGGGAGGCTAAGGAAAAGGAAGACCTCGAAGTTAAGTTGGAGACAATTTTGAAAGCTTACAACAGTGCTAAGGAAGAGGTAAGAGGTAAAGATAGCATCATTGCTAAGCTGCAAAGCTAGTTGACAAGATAGTACCATCAAGGTGAGTCCTCAACACTGATGATCTCCTCTTCTCCTGCAAGACCTCCACCTACTAGCCCTATTATTGAGTTCCCACCATCTCCAGCACCTTCTAGTTCTCAAATGGTTGAGATCACTCCCCAAGAATTGAAGAATTTAAAACAGGCTCAAGCCTTGTATGCAAAGAAGTATGAAGAAAGAATAAGGGCTAAAATTTCAAGTTTTGTAGACACCATTTGGGCCTCCTTATTGTATAACAACATGAGCAAGATTCTAGATATGTGGAATGAGCTTAATGGAGATAAGGTCATTTTGATGCCTATTTTTGACAAGTGGAAGCCTAGAGAGAATGATTTGGAGCTTATTTTTGTATCTTATGATGAAGTAGGGGTTGATCCTATCATCAAATCCACTTGTGACACCACAAAGGATCTAGTAAAATTAGCAGAAGGAATGGACAATGCTGACAGGAAGATCAACTTGTACAAAAAGGAGTACACTGATCAGGTTTTTGAATTGATTCTAGGAGTTTTTGTCAGCCCAAATTAGTTAAAGGACAAATAAGTGTGGCTTAAGGAATTAGAGGCCAAATTGTCAGTTAGAATAAAAGGAATTGTTGACTTAGATGATGCTTCCTTTTTTGTTGTAACAATTCAGGAGATAGAGAGAATCAAATCTCATTACGGTTTTCTCAATTCAGAGGTTAACAAGATGAGGAATTCATGGAAAAGGTTAACCAAGGCAAAAGCAAAAGTGATTAACTTCTCATGGCCAACTGATGATGTATACAATGAGTGGACAAGAAAATATGCCATTCAAGATGTAAAATAGTTAGAAGAGGTTGCAATGGGACAACAAGTAGAAGAAGCCGTGAAGGTTGAAAAAGACTTGTAACCATTTTTGTAAAAGGTTTTGTAACTTCTTCTTGAGAGGCAATAATTGTAACAAACTCTCCTAGGAAAGTCCGAAGCTATGTGCATCCATGCTATTATAAATGGATACCAGGATTAGTAGAAAGGGGATCACAAAAGAATTGTAAGAAAACCCTGTAGAAATTTATCTGAGCTTTTCCAAGTTATTAATGGAGAATATTCGAAGGTTTCTTGTATTACTTTTTTGAAGAAAATATCAATATACAGACCATTGGTTTTGAGTAAAAACTTTGTGTTGTCTTCAAATGTGTTTGCAAGTGTTTACTATTTCATTCTAAATAATCGAGGGTTATTTCGTCTGAATAGGGTTTGTAAGGAAATCTTCAGTAGATATGTTTCTTAGCTTTTCTCTTTAGGAGGGGAATTAAATATGTAGGAATCACTTCTACCAGTAAATTCCTTGTGAGATATTTTGAATCTTGATGAGCATAGTTTGATTTGGTATGAATAAATTCTTATGTGTGTTAGGCATATATAGTGATCTACAGAAGCCAAACTAATGGGATATGTATAGATATTTGACTGTGAGAGTATTGTTTGAACTTAGATGACTCTATGACCTTGGATAAGGCACTGGTATAGATCCAGGTTGTCTATTACATGTTTTGTAGGTCAAATACTAAATATGAGTACAATTTTCATTCCTTTGTTTCAGTAAGTTTTAAGGTGATTAGATCCACTGGTTTTCTGGACTGGTTTGTTGTGGATTTATCTTTTAAAAGTGTGAATTTAGTTCACAAAGGTATACCTGCCTTGACTCAAAATAGGTCTGAAGTGTAGAAGGTTAAATAAAACCTTGTCATATGTTGTCCTAGAAGTTTCCTTCTCTTTAATATCTCTTTTGCATAGAGTTGTCATATCATTATAAGGATGTTGAAGTGAATCAGATTTTGAAGACAACAAAAGTGGTGACTCTGTTGGGGAATAAATGAATTTTTAAAAGTCTCTAGTTAAGACAGATTTAATTCATATTGTGGTGACCCGGATGGGATAAGTCACATTAAGAATCTAGAAGCTGATTTTGTGCTTAAATTTATAAAGAAAATCATTGTGTTTGTGGAATTACAGCATTTCATTCTAAGCTTGTTTTCATAAATCCCATAGTGTTGTGGGTGGTGACTCTATTATCTTGGAACCAATCCTTGTGAAGTACAATAAGAAAGGAATACAAGCATATTGCAAGGAGGAAAAAACACTAGATCATTCATGAAGAAGCACCCTCGTGAAACTTTGCAAGAAGGTTTGCCAGAAGAGTCACAAAGAGGTCAGAAGAGATCAATGCTCCATGAACCATCAAATGCTGCTTGGGTGCAAAAGAATAACAATACTGGTAAGATACCTGATCGACCTATTTATGCAAAGTCTAATTCTTCTTCTAGAGAATCTGAACATGATATATTAGGTTTCCATTCTGGATTGTTTGGAAATATTGATAATGCACATGCTTTAAATCAAGATTTATCCCATGTTAGTGTCTTTGCAAGAGATAGGACCAGTTCAAATGCAATTAGACACTCTGTGCCTATAACAATCGATGGAAACATTAGTTTGATTGACATAGATCAAGTCAATATATCTGATTCTGAGGAAAATTTCCCTGATGAAGATAAAGTGTCCCAAGAGATTGCAATTTTGAATAGGAGAGTTCACCATTTAATCTCCCTAAGAGCCCAAAAGGAAGCAAATAAGGAGAAGGAAGTCAAAGCTAAATTAATGGAGAGAGATAGACTTCTTAGACAAATAGCTGATCTTGAAGTGCTAGCTAAGGAAAAAGAAAAGAGTGATGAGGAAGGCCCTATGATTAGAGAAATTCTGATCCCCAAAGCCAAGCAAGCATATAGGTCAGTAGTCCAACCAAACAGGGAAGTATTTAGTGATTCTCAGCTTCCTAGGACTAATGTGGATAAAGGAAAATAGAAATGGGTGGATGATGGAATTGGATCTAAAAATGCATAAGAGATTTCTCATAGGTTGTCAGCACATGAGAGAGAAATGGAAAGAATGAGGAAAGAAAAGGAGGATTTACAAATGGAGTTAGAGAAAGCTAAGTTGGAAGCAGCCAATCAGGAAGTCAAAAGAAAAATTAGTTATCTAAAAGCTCCCCCTATCATGTTTCCATCAGAAGACCTTAGTAAGCCTGATCCTCAGCAAATTTCCCTTCCCCTAGTTAAAATTCAACCTACGGTGCCTACTAATATAGCATCAGTGAGTCAAATCCCTGTGAATAGTCAGCATACCCAAATATTTCAGTCTCCAATTCCAAAAGTTAGAATGACTATGGGAAAGAATAATGTTATTACCCCTTTTCAAAGGAGACCTATCAATTTAGAGCAATACAGACAATTGTTCTTTGATGGGATCCCAGGATATCCCAACCATGTTCCTACTAAGTTAAGGGATAGACTCCATAAATTTGCTGGAAATAATGCAATTAGTGCTAAGGAACATCTTAAATCTTTTAAGGACCTAATAAATGATTATGAGATAGTGGATGAAGATGTCATCATGAAACTGTTTGTTCAGTCCCTAGTTGATGATGCAAGAGATTGGTATAGAGGTCTTCCAGTTAATAGAATTGGGTCATGGGAAGATTTTAAAAATTGTTTTCAAGAGAAATATGGTGATAAAACAAATGTGAGCTTTATGATCAATGAATTTAATAACATCAGAAAGTCTAACAATGAAATGATCACTAATTTTAATGCTAGATTCCAAAAGGCTATGCATAGATTGTATCAAGTGATGAGGTTAGATGATAACATGTGTCTGAATACCTACTACAATGCATTTGATTCTAAGATGGCCTATATCTTGAGGGATAAGAATCCACATAACTTGAGGGATGCATTTAGAATTACCATTAATGTAGAAAGTAATAGAAAAGCATCCTGGAAGTTAGGGAGGAGAATAGATGGTAGGTTGTGGCAAGAAACAAAACATCAACCTAATAAAGTTGCTAAGGAGGAAGACAAGATAGAAAAGTTGGTCATTGCAATGAAGGATCTGACTGCCAAGGTAAACAAAAATGACAAGCCTCATTATAAATGGCAGGATAGGCCCCCTAGACTACATGATATGCCTTATAATACCAACTAGAAAGATGGCAAACCCCAGAATGAGAAGCCTAAAATTGCCAAAAATCAAGACACTCTAGATCCCTTAAAAGGGAAAAATGTTCATAATATAGAAAATACTCTCTGGTTTATTGCTTGTGATGGACCACATTCTCCTCACTAGTGTGCAGTGGCTCAGGCTCTTGAAGAATCCATGAGACAAGAAGCTGAGCTTGACATTAACATGTTTGAGACTATTATAGAAAGTGATGAGGAATCTATGCAAAGTGAATATAGTGACGTGCTAGATAATGAAAGGTTTGTTCAAGGACAACTAACTTTGGATTGGCATCCTACCTTGAATGTGGTAACAATCGAAGATGAAGAAGTTCATCTTAGAAGGCCTAGTAAGGAAGAAGTTAAAAGTCTCACTAAAGCTTCTATTGCTAAAGCAAAGCATAATTATAACTTAAGAAGCACCAAGAAGGACACTGATCAGGGTGAACCTAGTTCCATGTTTATAAAAGGGGTTACTCAAAAGGGGGCAGCAAGTAGTGCTACTACTTCTCCTAAAATTGGTCAGGAAGAGAAGGAATAGGTTAAAGATGTACCCAAGAGTATAGATGATAAAAATACCAATGATATACAAGGAGCTACCACAACAAAGAGGGCAAGTCAGCTCAAGGCAGAAAGAGTTAGAGCTAATACTGATTTAAGCAATAGTTCCACATTTGACATGGCTCAAGCTCTTACTCAAATGAAGGTTACTGTCCTATTAGTAGAATTGCTCAAAATAAAAGAACATAGGGATGTAGCTTTATCTTTGTTTCCTAATATATCTAACAGTGACATAGTCCTACCCACCGGTTCAGCTAAAAATGCAAAGGATCAAGAACTCCAAACCCTAGAGGTTTATGTTGGAACCACTATCACTCAAGAGCCTTCACAGGTAGATCCTTTTTATGTCACTTTGTTAGTAAACAACCAGTTGATAAAAAATTGCATGATAGATTCAGGAGCCGCTGCTAATGTGATGCCTGATGGTGTCATGAAAGAACTAGGACTATCAGTGACCACTGTATATGGAAAATGCTATGCTATGGATAACAGGGAAGTACCTATGATAGGTACAATGAAAGATGTTGAAGTAAAAATAGCAGCATTCCCTAAGGCAACTTATAAAATGGATGTTATTGTTATTGACACCAAGCCCCATTAGGGTATGTTACTGTCCAGGCAATGGGCAGTAGTAGTAGGAGGAAATCTTCAATTGGATTTATCTTATGCCACCATTCCAATCAATGGAAATTAGGTCAAGTTGTACAGAGAGCCACGTGCTCCTAGGGTAATTGAAAATGTAGACCCTAATATGCTCAATTGTATGATTGACGTAGATCTTGATAATTTTAGGCTTCAACCAATTTTGCCTCAGTTGAAGAATACTGACCCCATTGTGGTCGAATTAGAATCACAACAGTATGGTTTATGGTAGATGTATTTTGATGGAGCTTGCTCCAAAGAAGGATTTGGAGCAGGGGTTCTTTTTGTATCCCCATCAAGTATAACTTTTAAGTATTCTTTCTTATTGTCTTTCCAGTGTACAAATAATACTGCAGAGTATGAAGCTCTATTGTTGGGGCTTGAGGTTGCAAAAAGGGATGGAATCCAGTTGTTGATAGTGTTAGGAGATTCAGAATTGGTTGTCTCTCAGGTAAGATCCAAATATGCATCCAAGAATGATAGATTAAAGAGATATAACATGCGGTTTGGGATGTTATTGAGCATTTTAGTGCATTTTCTATTAATTAGATAGAGCAATCAAAGAATATTATGGAAGATTTCCTAGCTAATGTTGCCTTGAAAAATGATGATGCAACACTAACCGATATTTCCACTATGGAAATAAAATCTAGGCCTACTATCCCTGATAATGTGTACAATTGGCAAGTTTTTGCTAATGATGAAGATATTCTTAGGTTTATCCAATGTGTTGATGATTATGATGGACAAAAGATTGATTACAATGCATTGGTGGAGGTGGTTGACAATAGGGAAACAATGTTTGGAAATGACTTGGTCTAGTTGGAAACCAATGAAATACCTAAAGGGCTAGTAGAGCTGGAAAGCATGTTTAGTTACAATGATAGTCACTTACATCAGTAGTCTACCACCAAGTTGGAAGAATTAGAGGAGGTAAACCTGAGGAATGAATCATCCCCTAAGTTGGTATACATTGGGAAGAAATTGCCCCCTCATGTCAGGACTAATCTTATTAATTTATTAAAGAGATATAAACATGTTTTTGCTTGGTCTTATGATGACCTAAAGGCATATAGACAAGATCTTTTTCAGCATGAAGTTCCTTTACTTCCAGATGCTAAGCCTTTCAGACAGAAGCAGAGACCTATTAATCCCTTGTTAGAAACTAAGAAGCAGCAAGAGTTGACTAAGTTAAGAGAAGGGGGGATTATCAAACCTATAAGGCATTCTTCATGGGTCTCCAATCTGGTCCCAGTAAGAAAGAAAAATGGGGACATTAGATTGTGTGTCGATTTTAGAAATTTAAATGTTGCTTCTTTAAAGGATAATTACTCTTCTCCCAATATGGACGCTATGCTGCAAAGAGTAACAGGTTGTGATCTTTTATCCATGATGGATGGTTTTTCAGGATACAATCAAGTGTTAGTGAAGGAATCTAAACAATTTAAAACTACTTTCACTACTGCATGGGGGACATATGTTTATGTAAGAATGCCATTCGGATTGAAAAATGCTAGAGCTACATTCCAGAGAGCCATGGATGTGGCCTTCAAAGAATTCATTAATATCATCATGGTGGTTTATCAAGATGATTTAACTTGCTTCTCTAAAAGGGCTAATGATCATTGTGGACATCTAGAAAAGGTGTTCAATAAAGCCTTGGAATTTGGTGTGTCATTAAATCCCAAGAAATGTCATTTTGGGGTCACTGAAGGAAAGTTATTGGGACACATTGTTTCCAAGGAAGGGGTAAGGATAGACCCTGAAATAATTGAAGCAATAAACAAAGTGTCTGAACCAAAGAATGTTAAAGGTATTCAATCCTTTCTAGGCAAAGTAAATTTTGTTAGGAGATTCATTGCAAACTTTGCAGAGATAGTGAAGCCCATTGTCAAGTTGCTCAAGAAGGATACCAAATTTTGTTGGGATCAAGAAGCCTTAGAGGCTTTTGCTGAAATTAAGAAGGCCATTCAGGAAGCACCAGTGTTAAAGTCTCCTAATTACAGTAAGCCCTTTTCTCTATTCTCTTTTGCTTCATATCATATAGTAGTTGCAGTATTGCTACAAAAGGATAATGAGGGATATGAACATCCCATAGCTTTCTACAGCAAGTCTTTGCAAGCAGTAGAATTAAAATATGAAACCATAGAGAAACGGGCTTATGCTCTAGTTAAAGTTGTCAAGGCTTTTAGGCCATATCTGGTAAATGCAAATATCATTGCTTATGTCCCACATGCTACAGTTAAGGATATTCTATCCCAGTCTGAGGTTATAGGGAAAAGATGTAGATGGATTAATAGAATCCAAGAATTTGACTTGGAAATAAAGATCACCAAATTGGTGAGAGGTTTAGGTCTGGCTAAGCTCATGACTAAGTCTAATCTTCTTAATGTTGAAATACATAATGTTGAAGTCAAAAGTACTTCAGTCACTAGTATCGAAAGGCAACCTTGGTATTTAGAGATAGTGTAATTTTTAAGAGATGCTGCATTCTCAGAAGGAATGACACATAATCAGAGAAGAAATCTAAAACTCAAGTCACAGATATATGTTCTCATTCAAGGTGATCTATTTTGGAGAAAAAGAGATGGAGAATTGCTAATGTGTTTGGATGAAATCCAGGCTAAACGGGTATTGACTAAAATGCATGATGGAGTATGTGGGGGGCATTACTCTGCTAAGACAACTGCTGGTAAGATAATCTAGGCTGGATATTATTGGCCTACTTTATTCAAAGATGCTCATGTACATGTCCAGAAATGTAACCCATGTCAAAGGTTTTCATCCAAGTTAAAAAATGGAGGAGCTCTACCCTTGAACCTAGTCACAGTGGAAGCCCCTTTTCTCCAATGGGGCATTGATTTTATTGGAGAGATTGTTGAGAGATCAGGAAGAGGTCATAGGTGGATCATAGTAGCCACTGACTATTTTACTAAATGGATTGAGGCTATTCCCACAAGGAGAGCTACAAGTAAGGTTGTCATTGATTTCCTGATGGATAATGTTATAACTAGATTTGGGATACCTGTGAAATTAGTAATGGATAATGCCATGAGTTTCAGGTCAGAAGAGTTTGTTGGATTTTGTACCAGTCATGGAATAATCATGTCTTACTCTTCACCCTATCACCCTCAGGGGAATGGGCAAGCATAATCCAGCAATAAAAGCCTTTGGAACATCATCAAGAAAATCCTGGAAGAAAACAAGAGATCTTGGGATCAAAAATTGAAGTTAGCTTTGTGGGCAGATAGAATAACAGTCAAGAAGGCCATTGGAATGTCACCTTTTGAACTGGTTTATGGTACACAAGTCAGATTGTCAGTGAATAATCTTCTTCCAGTTTACAAATTCTTGCAAGATGAGGACATGGAGCTATCTGAACCAATGGAAAACAAAATGATCCAAATTGCGGAAGTAGAAGAGCTCAGAACTTTAGCTCATAAGAGAAATTAGAAGATTCAATTGCAGTCCAAATACCTTTTTGATAAAAGGACATCATTAAGGAAGTTTCAAATTGATGATATTGTTCTTCAGTGGAATGCAAAAGGACAGGACAAGGGAAAACATAAGAAATTTGAATCATTATGGGTTGGCCCTTTTGTGGTCTATGATTTAAATGGAAAGGATTCATATTTTGTGAAAAATCTAAATGATGAAGTACAGGAATTTCCAGTGCATGGATAATTCCTGAAACATTATTTCTCTTGATGTCCATGCACAGTAGGTCTTTTGTTTGTATATATTTTGTTTCCTTCCTATTGTTTTGTTTCGGTCTTTGTTTTGGTTTATTTCTCTAGAGTTTCTAAGTTTTCTTGTGTTGACCTTGCGATCAACCATCCCCAGTCAGAGCTGATGTTATCACTGTATAAGAAATGGGTTTTCTTTTCCCATAATTGGCTAAGTTTTTGAAATTTTGAGTCAAACACACTATCAACTGCTTCAGGTCTGTGTTAGGTCTTAAGGGTTTAGGGTTTCAATTTTAAATCACTCAATTTTTGATCAAAAACCTTCTGGTTTCTATTCCTGCGTTACTTTATCCACTTAAGTAATGGGTCTTGGGGTTGTATGAGGTGTCCCCCCTTGTCATTTGCCTAGGCGGTTGTTGAATTAATTGTAAAAAATTATGCCTTATGTATTTTCTTCTTAATGTTGTTGGGCCCAATAAGTTGCACGCAGCTCTCAGATGGATCTATGGTTTTCAATATTTCGTTAGGTGAAGTTGCGCATGTTTTAAGACTTGCAAAATGGCAAAAGGGAAAAGCGTGTTCAATGGTGCGCATTTGGTCCGGTTTAAAAGGGCTCCATCTCGTTCAAGATCTAACAGCTGGCTTTAGTTCACAACCGAAACTAGCAAGTGAAATACCTTTCGCGAAATGGCAAAAATGCTTGGTGGGACCCAATAGTGGAGACTTTTCAAATGGCTAAAAGGTGATCAGGTTCAAGAGAGATCGATGGTTCACGTTGTTTCATGGCTGATAGATGCTCACGTGTTATGCCCTGCGAAGTAGTGAAAAGGTCTTTTGGCCCATGAAAAGGGAGTTTTAATAAGAGCATAATAGATGTGCAAGTCTCATTTGATCTGATGGTTAGCGCAGCTTCACAGGAGAAAGATGCTCGACAATTAGCTTTCGTGAAGTAGCGAAATGACATGGTCCTCCAAGTAGGTAGTCCAGTTGGTCGAGATGGCGAGTAAGATGATGGCATGTGGCAGAAGGTCAAAATAGTCAGCAAGTCAGATTTAAGGATTAAAAGGTGGGTCCCAGAGGTGAGTCATGCCATGGGATAATAAGTGACCTGGCAGATACAGGTGGCAAGGTGAGGTGGAATCTGATGTTTTCTCTCAGTGAATGAAAGGTTGACATGTCAGTTCAGAAATGACTAGATGCCAGGTGGATGGAGTTGAGTCAGAGGGCCCACATCTGCTGAATTCAATTATGTTGTTAAGCATTGAGCAAGTCAGTTAAAATCAAGTGGTCCTAGTGAGTTCAGAAAGCTAAAATTCTCATGTTTTAAAACCAACAAAACAGTGAAAAGGTTTTGGGGCCCCAATGATAGATAAAGAATGAAGTTAAAAGGGGATCAACTCTGATTCAATCCAAGGGCTCGCATTGTTTCACAACTGCGAACCAACCAAGGGATATGCTTCATGAAATGGTGAAAGGAAGAGAAGGTTCATCCAAGTGTAATGCTAGATGGTGATGTGTTGATTGACACGTGGTTTCAGAAGAAATTGAGGGCCTGCCAAGGTGTAACCGGCGGTTATAAGGGAAAGACACGTGGCTGAATTTGAACTAAACTCGAAGAGTTTTCCAAAGCTAATGGTTGAGTGCCACGTGGTATTTGCTAACCAATGAAAGAGTGGCATAAGTAAAGCAAGCATAAAGGTCTCACTTAAAGGATGGTCATCTCTGATTTGATCCAACGCTTCGCATTGTTTCGTGGCCCAAAGTTGAAAGTGGTTTAAGCTATGTGAAATAGCGAAAGACTGTTAGCCATCAAGATAGAGGCGTGGTTAATGAAGAAGCTGATGATCCCGGTAAGAGTTAAACGCTGAGCAGTTAAAGTTCCATCTAACACCTGGCATAGCTTCGCGAAAGAAAAGTGCTCGGAGGATAAAGCCCACAAAATGGCGAAAAGGAGGTAGGGCTCGACGTTAAGGCAAAGTTGTTTAAGTCAGTGTAAAGACCAATCAAGTTTCATTTGATTGGATGGTTGGTGTGATTTTGTTTGATGAAATTGCTCGAAGGTTATGCTCTGCAAAATAGTGAAAGAGCGAAAAAGAAAAATGTGTAGGCATGTTGTGATCTGTTGGAGTGAAAATTTTGAATTCTCTCATGAATTCAATTCTGAAGGGATGGCCAAAGCATGCGGTATCAATGTCGCAGTTAAGAGCCTAAGTACCATATATGATCTCATATCAATCGAATGAAAATATCATTCTAAAGAATTGTTGTAGAGAAAGTGGTTGTAGAGCTATTTTCTTCAAATATAGAGCAAACTTATTCAGTTGCAGAGCAGATTTCTTCAAAGATAAAAATAGGTTTTCTTGTACTCTTGTTTGGCAATTTCTTAGCAGTGTGCTTTAATTGAGGTCTTGATTTGTCACAAAACTAGTTGGGGGTAATAGTTAAGTTGCTTGCATATTTTAAGATGGCACCTAAGAGAGAATTCTCACGAAAAGTTAATTACCAGGAAAGGGCCATTTGTGATGATTTTCTTGAATAGTTGACATTGTCAACTAATATGGCATCAAAGGTGAAAGAACTAGTTCCAAGAGCTCCTCGCTTGAAAATAGGAGAGGGGTTATATAATAAGGGTAACTGGTTGAGAGACCCATAGGTTGGGTTGTCTGGGTTGGGGTTGTTCAAAGTTGGATTTAGCATGAGAAACTCCTCAGCCCCATAGAATAGCATTGACGAGTTATATGTGGGAAAATTGGTAGTTCTAGGTGTTGGGACTAATTAAAATTGAGTCAAGTTTAGAGGCCCAATCCAAAAATTTGCTCTGGATACCTAAATGAGTCAGTTTGAAGGGCCTAGTTTGCAAGAGGGTAAAATGGGGCCAGTTGATTTTCAGAGGGTAAGGATCAGGATTCATGTCCCACACCTTTCATTTGGCCTATTCAGTGATGAGCAACTTTTAGAATTCAGTTTGGAGAAGTTTATCAAGTACCCATTTCGAGGGGCGAGCTGAAAGTGCATTCTAGGCACAAGTGCAAATTTTATTGAGTAGCCTACTTTGAGCAATTACATCTTTTTCCCTATTGATCGTCATGGAGAAATTCAAAATGGATTCAATTGTATGCATAAATGTGAGTCAACATGCAAAATTTCAAGTCCTTATGAATCCGTTTGCTCAGTTTTCAAAGCTAAATCCGTTTGTAGTTTGTGATGTTTGCACAAGTGTAAAAATGTCTTGGTGAGCGTCATTTCAGAATGTTTGTTCCGGGCTAATGTTGGTATAAATGGTGAGCTACATTTAAAATTTCAATCTTTTATCAATCCGTTTGGTCGGTTTTCAAAAGGACTCATTTTGCCATCAAATTCAGTTATCCGCACTTCCGGTGTTAGATCAATTAATGTAGCCGTTTTGGTGAGCGCGCCGTTTGCATCCTGTCAGTCGGGTGATCGAAATGAGAATTCAAAGATTTAATATGTACTTAAAGGTACCTATTTTCTGAATTTGAGAGCCTACGGAGGTTGTTTGATATTTTTGAGAAAGGCATCATGTGTTGCCAGAACATTGACTTCATCAGGTCCGCAGTGTCGACAAAGCCAGTTGGCCGTTTTCGGAAATTAATATCTCTTCACTCGGGACTCATCTTGAGAAACCGTTTGGTAGATTTCATCCTTGTATATCAAAGTACATGCCTGTCAGATGGCAAGCTCCAGAAAGGTGTTTTGACAGGTTTGAAAATTACGTCATCGCGATTAAATGCGAAAATTGTGGCGTAATTGCCTGAAGGATGTAAAATGCAATTTTATGATCCGAAAATGGTGCCGATCAATTCTAGAGGTATGTTTGAGGTTCCTAAGATATTCCAGAGGCCAGTAGCTTGAAAACAAAAAAATTTTTAGTCGGACCCACTTTGGGGCCCGACCTGGCTCATGCCTGCGCTTTAATTTTAATTGTGAAATGTTCTTATTTCATGGCGAGTAATGCATATCAATACTAGCTCAAATGCATATTGACAAATTGGTTTATTAAGAGATGATTTCATTTCATTATGTGGGCATATAACTGAGAAGTTTTTATGGAACTTTATGGTATTCCTTTGGTTGGCAATAAAAACTTCAAAATTTGAATTACAAGGTGTAGTTCCAAATTCCAGAACTCTGTTAATGTCCTCCTTGCTATGTGTGAGGAACATGGAGGTTGAAAAGACATTAGAATGTCCTCAACAAATGCAAATGGGCATCCCACACTCCACGTGATTTTGCCAAGCATCCTCCCATGCTCATGTGGTGATGGAGAGGGGGCAGCAGAAGGTGCTGGGCATGAAGTTAAAGAAAGGGGCAGCAAACAAAATCCCCATGGTCTCCCCATTCCCTCTTTGTTGTTTCTTGGCCCATTAGAGTTTGTAGACTGCAGTGAGCAGCATGTATAAACCTTCAAGCAAAGTGTAAGCAACATTAAAATGTTTCAAGTAAATAAACTACAGCGGTCCTCCCTCACGTGCCCTCCCATCTGCTGCAAGCAAGTGCATGGAGGATGGTGAAGGTGCTGGGTAGAAATCCTTGAAGAAAATGCATGGAGAATGTCGTTGAAAAGCATTAATAAACTCAAACAAATGTAAAACAACAGCAATCAGCTCCTCCTCCCACGTGATTGGTGAAAGGGGCAATTTGGATCAGCAAATGAATATTTTTCCTCCTATGTTGTGTTTTGTGGAAGGCACAGAACATTCCAAACCAATGAAAACCTCCCTCATGTGCCCTCCAATCATCCTCCCTCTATGCTGTTAAATAATGGAAAGATATTGAAATCTTTAGCCAATGCAATGGAAAAGGGTAAGTAAAAACAGTTAAAATCTTTATGCAAATCAATTACCAGGTGAAGCCAATACTCTCCTTCACGTGGCTATTAAACTTTCAACAAATCCCATTCACAAATGAAAGCCCCAGGCAAGGCGCCATTAAAGGTTTCAAAAAATGCACAGTTTCAGGCAAACACATTATCCCACATTGGCTGTGCACTGGGAGTTTTTGGTATTTATATACAAAAACGCACAGTAGTATAATGTCTAAGCCTTAAAGGCTTTTGACACAAGGTGCCCATGGGCGCCCAAGGTGGGCCCATGCGTGAGAACGCTTCCCGAGGTGATGGAGGAGTTGACTGGACCAAGACCAAGTGGACCCCACGTAGGCATGCTTCCCGAGGCAAATGTGCAAAATTTTGCAGACGAAGGCCGGGTTAATGAGCGAGCAAGTTCAAGAGAGATCAACGGCGCGCACTATTTCGCGAAGGAAGATGCACGTAGTTTAAACCCCGCAAAATAGCGAGAGTGAACGACAGCCGTCCATGTGGCACACAGGTGGCGGGTACAGTCAGCGGTCCAGCAGGCGAGTCCTGGTGAGGTGGCACCCAGTGGCAATGACGTGGCATACAAGCAAGCACCCAGTGGCGATGACGTGGCCGACAAGTGGCAAAAAATGAGGTGTCATCCCAGGTGGCGCCCAGTAGACCCCATCAGCCAATCAGACCCCGCCACGTGGCAAGGCGTCAGAGCACAAATGGAGGCAAAAATTTAAATTTAAAATTGTTTATTATATAGTTTAGACTATATTAATAAATGAAAAATTTAAATGTTTGAGCACACTGAGGAATTAATTCGCTCAGGACTCAATTTTTGGCCAAGGTATAGAGTGTTATATATTTTTGGAAAGCTCTCGGAGCGAGGAATCTGATTATGAAGTTAATTTGGACAAATGTGGGATATTTTAGAAGCAGTTTCCACGGGAAAAAAATTCAGTTAGAGAGGAGAGACACTTGGCAATTTTCAGTTGTGGATTTGTTTTTCTTCCCTCCTCTTTTTATTCCCCATTCTTCTCAGTTGTAAGGGTTCCAGAATTCTGTGAGGAAGTGCTCCAGTTTTCATGGCTTCCATTTTCTGAAATTCTTGACCCAAACTTCTAAAGTTCTATGGATCTATTCAGGGTATAGAGGCTACATTGCAGGATGACAGATTGTTTTCTAGTTGCAGGTCTTACTTGTGTCAGGCATGAGTAAATTTCCCATGATATTGTCTCTATGTATGCATTTAATTGTTATGAATTGAATCCTCAAGGAGGCTTATAATTTGTCATCTCAAGGAGATTGTATGACTGTTTGTAGGCATTCTTTAATGAAGAGTTTAAATTCTATAATCAGTCATAAACAATGGAATGTGTCCCAGATCTGATAATTTTATGAATGGATTGAGTAATGCATCAGTACAAGGTATTAATGTAGGGATATGTTGTAAGGAAAACCAATTTGCAGCTGTGATTAACATTCTGTAGTTTTGTGTGTGTGACTCTTGCCCAATGAACAAGGCACTGGTCTTTGACAGATTTGGGGATGGTTTTAGATCAACATTTTAAAAGACAAATCTATTTCCCTTTATGTTTAGGGGTGTGTGTTCCATTCTTTCCAAGCTCTGTTTCATCCTATTGTTTGTATAGATCTAGCCAATCTGTAATGTTTCCTAACCTATTGAGCTTGTGAAATGATCTATCTGCTTAATGTTGATGCAGTTATGTGTCTGTAATTGTTGTATTTAGTGCATCAAAAGGGTGTCCCCCCCTAGGTCTAGCAGAACCTGAAGTGCAGGAGGATCAATTAGGGTCCTATGTTATGTTGTCCAAGCCCTGATGTGTTTTGTAGACTGAAATTGGCCATTTCATAGAAAGATTTGCAGGTGTTCTTAGGTTATCACTTTTGGTGAACAACAAAAATGGCGACTCTGCTGGGGATAAGAATCAATGTTTTATAATTGCATTATTCAGTAAGGTTGAGAAAAATTCTAGTAACCTTGTTGATTGCAGTCAAACCCATGAGTCTAGCTAAAATTCATTTGGGGAAGAGTGTTAGAAGTGTACAAATCTGAAAGTCATTTTCAGATTTGGAAGTGTTTACCCTGGAAATTCTTGTTGCTAAGACATTTGAAAAATATTATGTGACTCTGCTGTGTGGTGAGGCCCAGAAATCTGAAAGTGTTCAAAGTGAAGATCAGTGGTAAAGTTTTATTCCTCTTCAGGGAGGTGGCGACTCTGTAAGAACGAACCTGAGATTTGAAGGAGTTCTTCAAATTTCCAGTCAGAAGTGCAGTGAAGAGCAGCAGCAAATTTACTTCAGGTATTCCTGAAAGTATTAATGAGACAATTCATGTTCCTTATGAGGTGAAAAAGTCACCATTAAAAGGAAAAGAAATTTGCAGTATGCATACTTCATGTTTTTGAAACAAATTTCAGTTATATGATCAAAGAAGTATGTAGTTCTGAAATTAGTGACTGCAAGGTTTTTGAAAAGATTTAAAAAAAAAAATAGTAAGGTGCATGGTCATGATAATGGTTCAGTGACTATTATAAAACCTGATGGATCCAGATTTAGTTCCTAGATCCGTGAATCCTTTGTCAAATCTGAAAGAGATTGATAAAGAGATTGCAGTATGTCTTCAAAAGATCCGAGAGAAATTCATCTAGTTTTTAAGAAAGAAAATAGGGAAAAGAAAAGAGGAAGAGTCATCATGTATTTTTTATAAAAGATTCATAGCTGCATTAAATGAGTTTCCAGTTGATGCTAGACCTCATGAGTTTGTTTTGAATGAATTATTTTTAGAGCTTGATGAGCCTGACTCAATTAATTGGTCTACTACCTTGAGAGAAGAGAGTGTTGCATGTATTAAAGAATGGATAGATAAGATTGAAGCAATTAAATCTGAAAATGTACACAAGATTGAGGACAGTGAGGGAGATGAATCCGTGAGTGGATATGCCTCCTATGATGCTGAAGGTGATCCTTATTCTCAGCATGACAGTTTAGATGTGTATTCAGAGCAAGAAGAAATTTATGAGAAAATAAGTAATTTTTCGAGTATTCATGAGCCCGTTGAGGTTTCAGATTTTAATGATATGGGTCACCTTGTTGTTAAGTTCAATCCACAAAATGTTTGCAACCCCAGTTATGAAACTATGTTGCAACATATAGCAACACTTTATGAGCAGCATGATAAAGGTTATGATGCAGATGTGAGTTGTTGTAATGATGAAACAAATGTGCATAGAGACATGAGCACTGTTGATTTAATACCTTTATCAAATTGGGACAATGTTTACAGCTCAGAGGATGAAGCCAAGAAAAATGGAAATGAAGAAGGTTCACTAAGTAGTGAACAAATTTCAGAGCTCTTAGCTGCTGATTTTCAGAGGTATGCATCCAAAAATGTGCCCAATCTCTCACGCCCAACCAGTACTTGTTTAGATATTGATGATATTTTTGAGGGTGTGAAGTATGATACATATGCTATTGATTCTTTCCCTATTTTTGATTTGAGTGATGGACAAGATGAAGATGCATATATGCTTGATAGGTGTGATAATGTAGATTCATATGTTGATATGAACTCAGATTTTGGTATGCATTGTGTGGATCTTGCTATTAAAAAGAATGACAAATTTGAAGTAGTTTTCTCAGATTTACAAGTGGGAAATGAACCATTGACAAGTGACAATCATGTATTTTCATGTGTGCAAAGTGCTGATAGGAATTGTGATCAACAAGACGAATTGCAGTCATGTTATGAGGAAGTTTTCCTCTCTAGTTTGCAAGCCATCATTGTGGAAGAGTGTTCATCATTTGAGCAAACTAGTAATATAGATGTGCCTGATGTTTTCAACTTTCAGAATGAGTTAGACTACTTTTCATTTCAGCTGGGAAAGAATGGTAAAGAGTATGGCACTCTTATGTCACGTAGTGATCGGTCCTTTCAGCATGTGTTTGATTTTCAGAGATATCATGATTATGAACATGCTGTTGATTATGTTTTATGTGATCAGCTGATTAGAAGTGGAAGAGTTTTTGATCAGGCAGATTGGAATGATGATCTCAACTTGCCTCCAGTTTGTGGAAAAGAGAATCATGTTTTTGACAGAGGTAGGAAGTGATTTCAATTTTGATGGCCCGGGGCCATTTATAAGTTGTATATTTTGTACAGTCCCTTTGCTTTTAGTCGTGTGGTTTTCAATAAAGTGCCCTGCTATTTGGGTAGAATAAGGATGCCCTGTTTTTGAAATGAGATGAGAAGAGAAGAATTGAGAGAAGAATGACCCGTCTTTTGGGTGGTCTGCTTAACCAAAGATATCCGGATTCTTGTGTTGATCTTGCAATCAACCATCCCCAGTCAGAGCCACTGTTGGGACTAATTAAAATTGAGTCAAGTTTAGAGGCCCAATCCAAAAATTTGCTCTGGATACCTAAATGAGTCAGTTTGAAGGGCCTAGTTTGCAAGAGGGTAAAATGGGGCCAGTTGATTTTCAGAGGGTAAGGATCGGGATTCATGTCCCACACCTTTCATTTGGCCTATTCAGTGATGAGCAACTTTCAGAATTCATTTTGGAGAAGTTTATCAAGTACCCATTTCGAGGGGCGAGCTGAAAGTGCATTCTAGGCACAAGTGCAAATTTTATTGAGTAGCCTACTTTGAGCGATTACATCTTTTTCCCTATTGATCATCATGGAGAAATTCAAAATGGATTCAATTGTATGCATAAATGTGAGTCAACATGCAAAATTTCAAGTCCTTATGAATCCGTTTGCTCAGTTTTCAAAGCTAAATCTGTTTGTAGTTTGTGATGTTTGCACAAGTGTAAAAATGTCTTGGTGAGCGTCATGTCAGAATGTTTGTTCTGGGCTAATGTTGGTATAAATGGTGAGCTACATTTAAAATTTCAAGCTTTTATCAATCCGTTTGGTCGGTTTTCAAAAGGACTCATTTTGCCATCAAATTCAGTTATCCGCACTTCCGGTGTTAGATCAATTAATGTAGCCGTTTTGGTGAGCGCGCCGTTTGCATCCTGTCAGTCGGGTGATCGAAATGAGAATTAAAAGATTTAATATGTACTTAAAGGTACCTATGTTCTGAATTTGAGAGCCTATGGAGGTCGTTTGATATTTTTGAGAAAGGCATCATGTGTTGCCAGAACATTGACTTCATCAGGTCCGCAGTGTCGACAAAGCCAGTTGGCCGTTTTCGGAAATTAATATCTCTTCACTCGGGACTCATCTTGAGAAACTGTTTGGTAGATGTCATCCTTGTATATCAAAGTACATGCCTATCAGATGGCGAACTCCAGAAAGGTGTTTTGACAGGTTTGAAAATTATGTCATCGTGATTAAATGCGAAAATTGTGGCGTAATTGCCTGAAGGATGTAAAATGCAATTTTATGATCCGAAAATGGTGCCGATCGATTCCAGAGGTATGTTTGAGGTTCCTAAGATATTCCAGAGGCCAGTAGCTTGAAAACAAAAAATTTTTTAGTCGGACCCACTTTGGGGCCCGACCTGGCTCATGCCTGCGCTTTAATTTTAATTGTGAAATGTTCTTATTTCATGGCGAGTAATGCATATCAATACTAGCTCAAATGCATATTGGAAAATTGGTTTATTAAGAGATGATTTCATTTCATTATGTGGGCATATAACTGAGAAGTTTTTATGGAACTTTATGGTATTCCTTTGGTTGGCAATAAAAACTTCAAAATTTGAATTACAAGGTGTAGTTCCAAATTCCAGAACTCTGTTAATGTCCTCCTTGCTATGTGTGAGGAACATGGAGGTTGAAAAGACATTAGAATGTCCTCAACAAATGCAAATGGGCATCCCACACTCCACGTGATTTTGCCAAGCATCCTCCCATGCTCATGTGGTGATGGAGAGGGGGCAGCAGAAGGTGCTGGGCATGAAGTTAAAGAAAGGGGCAGCAAACAAAATCCCCATGGTCTCCCCATTCCCTCTTTGCTGTTGCTTGGCCCATTAGAGTTTGTAGACTGCAGTGAGCAGCATGTATAAACCTTCAAGCAAAGTGTAAGCAACATTAAAATGTTTCAAGTAAATAAACTACAGCGGTCCTCCCTCACGTGCCCTCCCAACTGCTGCAAGCAAGTGCATGCAGGATGGTGAAGGTGGGTAGAAATCCTTGAAGAAAATGCATGGAGAATGCTGTTGAAAAGCATTAATAAACTCAAACAAATGTAAAACAACAGCAATCAGCTCCTCCTCCCACGTGATTGGTGAAAGGGGCAATTTGGATCAGCAAATGAATGTTTTTCCTCCTGCATTGTGTTTTGTGGAAGGCACAGAACATTCCAAACCAATGAAAACCTCCCTCACGTGCCCTCCAATCATCCTCCCTCTGTGCTGTTAAATAATGGAAAGACATTGAAATCTTCAGCCAATGCAATGGAAAAGGGTAAGTAAAAA
The DNA here is from genome assembly GCF_030272615.1 of Cryptomeria japonica. Taxonomy (NCBI): domain Eukaryota; kingdom Viridiplantae; phylum Streptophyta; class Pinopsida; order Cupressales; family Cupressaceae; genus Cryptomeria; species Cryptomeria japonica. Next base: position 426,629,562 of record NC_081409.1, on the reverse strand, counting down.
TAGTCAAAATCTTTATGCAAATCAATTACCAGGTGAAGCCAACACTCTCCTTCACGTGGCTATTAAACTTTCAACAAATCCCATTCACAAATGAAAGCCCCAGGCAAGGCGCCATTAAAGGTTTCAAAAAATGCACAGTTTCAGGCAAACACATTATCCCACATTGGCTGTGCACTGGGAGTTTTTGGTATTTATATACAAAAACGCACAGTAGTATAATGTCTAAGCCTTAAAGGCTTTTGACACAAGGTGCCCATGGGTGCCCAAGGTGGGCCCATGCGTGAGCACGCTTCTTGAGGCGATGGAGGAGTTGACTGGACCAAGACCAAGTGGACCCCACGCAGGCACGCTTCCCGAGACAAATGTGCGAAATTTTGCAGACGAAGGCTGGGTTAACGAGCGAGCAAGTTCGAGAGAGATCAACGGCGCGCACTATTTCACGAAGGAAGATGCACGTAGTTTAAACCCCGCAAAATAGCGAGAGTGAACGACAGCCGTCCATGTGGCACACAGGTGGCGGGTACAGTCAGCGGTCCAACAGACGGGTCCTGGTGAGGTGGCACCCAGTGGCAATGACGTGGCATACAAGCAAGCACCCAGTGGCGATGACGTGGCCGACAAGTGGCAAAAAATGAGGTGTCATCCCAGGTGGCGCCCAGTAGACCCCATCAGCCAATCAGACCCCGCCACGTGGCAAGGCGTCAAAGCACAAATGGAGGCAAAAATTTAAATTTAAAATTGTTTATTATATAGTTTAGATTATATTAATAAATGAAAAATTTAAATGTTTGAGCACACTGAGGAATTAATTCGCTCAGGACTCAATTTTTGGCCAAGGTATAGAGTGTTATATATTTTTGGAAAGCTCTCGGAGCGAGGAATCCGATTATGAAGTTAATTTGGACAAATGTGGTATATTTTAGAAGTAGTTTCCACGGGAACAAAATTCAGTTAGAGAGGAGAGACACTTGGCAATTTTCAGTTGTGGATTTGTTTTTCTTCCCTCCTCTTTTTATTCCCCATTCTTCTCAGTTGTAAGGGTTCCAGAATTCTGTGAGGAAGTGCTCCAGTTTTCATGGCTTCCATTTTCTGAAATTCTTGACCCAAACTTGTAAAGTTCTATGGATCTATTCAGGGTATAGAGGCTACATTGCAGGATGACAGATTGTTTTCTAGTTGCAGGTCTTACTTGTGTCAGGCATGAGTAAATTTCCCATGATATTGTCTCTATGTATGCATTTAATTGTTATGAATTGAATCCTCAAGGAGGCTTATAATTTGTCATCTCAAGGAGATTGTATGACTGTTTGTAGGCATTCTTTAATGAAGAGTTTAAATTCTATAATCAGTCATAAACAATGGAATGTGTCCCAGATCTGATAATTTTATGAATGGATTGAGTAATGCATCAGTACAAAGTATTAATGCAGGGATATGTTGTAAGGAAAACCAATTTTCAGCTGTGATTAACATTTTGTAGTTTTGTGTGTGTGACTCTTGCCCAATGAACAAGGCACTGGTCTTTGACAGATTTGGGGATGGTTTCAGATCAACATTTTAAAAGACAAATCTATTTCCCTTTATGTTTAGGGGTGTGTGTTCCATTCTTTCCAAGCTTTGTTTCATCCTATTGTTTGTATAGATCTAGCCAATCTGTAATGTTTCCTAACCTATTGAGCTTGTGAAATGATCTATCTGCTTAATGTTGATGCAGTTATGTGTCTGTAATTGTTGTATTTAGTGCATCAAAAGGGTGTCCCCCCCTAGGTCTAGCAGAACCTGAAGTGCAGGAGGATCAATTAGGGTCCTATGTTATGTTGTCCAAGCCCTGATGTGTTTTGTAGACTGAAATTGGCCATTTCATAGAAAGATTTGCAGGTGTTCTTGGGTTATCACTTTTGGTGAACAACACTAGGAGTATTCATGGATATGGATCTCCTAACTCAGATTGCACATAATTATGATCCAGTCACAAGGAGAATTAGGGATATAAATGGGAAAGCCCTCATTGAAATCCATAATGAGGAGTTCAGAAATGCTTTTGGTCTTAATGAGTTTACTAATTTTTTAGAAGCCATTAATTTCAAATCATTAGCTCAGGTATATAGTGTGTAGAGGAACCATCTTAGAAATGGGCCTCTTAAAGAATTCTTTGTGAAGATAGATGGGTTGACAGTTGTAGGACCTAACACCAAAGAGCCCTTCCCATTTAATCTGTTCACCCTAAGGGCTAAGGGATTGTACTGGTCACTATGCTAGATTTTAGGAGAGGATGTTGAGGCAAATATGCCCACTCATTACATGCTAATGATTGCTCAGATTTTGAATCCTTCTCTTGCAGTAACCTTTGATTATGCTTCCTTTATCACTAATACTATCCATGAAGGATTGATAGGAATAAAGAATGGGAAGGTTGATAGGACTTTTGGATGGTATTCCCTCCTCATGCATCTATTTTTATTCAAAGGTGGTGATTATTTTGCAAGTGGAATGGATCTTATAAAAGAGAAAGATGGAGAAAAGATGCCAGTGCAATTATGGAGTATAGTTCTGTCATTGGACAGAGATGATGCTAGTTTCTTAAAGTTTGATAAATGTTTTGCATCAAAGATTAGGACTCTCCTCTGTTTAGAAAATCTGAGAGTCCCCAAGGTTCTTTTGGAATTTATTAGACCAAAAGAATTTGCAGAAAGTATAAAAATTGTCCATAATTGGGGTGATATTTACTTATACCCTATCTCCCCAGTTTTTAGAGTATTTGGTTTCAGAGGCACTCCATTTTTATTTCCCTATCAGGTCCCTCTCAAAGTAGGAACTGCAGAAGTCCTCAGACAAATTGGTAGTGTGGAAGAGGTAGAGCTAACAGGCAGGGGTAAAGGGACTATTTTCCCTAAGGTTACTATAGCCCACCAATTTGTAATAACCAAGGGAGGTTGGAAATGTTTTAAGGATTTAATGAAGACTTTGAAAGAAAAGAGGGAGGTTGTAATTAAAAACAACCCTGACAAAGCAAGACTAGTTCTAAGTAGGTCTGCATCCACTAGAGTAATCCCTCTTGGTGACTATACGTTGCATAAGAAATCCAATTATAGTGTGTTGATGCCTACAACAAGGGAGCCCTCTACCTATAAAGGAAAGAGGAAGATACAACATGTCACTGACATCCAAGATAGCCCAAAGAAGCAGAGAGTGGGAAAAGAGATACAATCTAATAAACCCTTGTACTCTCCATCTCAATCCCCTATTCATATAGGAGATGAATAGGCAGCAGTTGAACAACTGATACAGTTAGGAAGTTTGGGAGAAATAACTTAGACATATGATGAAGTAGAAGAGGGAATGCCAAAAGAGCCCCTTTCTACTGAGATGAACATCACTACCAATGAGTTCAAGGGCCAGGATGGGATCCTCAGATCAAGCAGGCCAGTGAGGACTTCTTAGCTGACAACAACTTTGTTACATCAGGAGCATTCATGCAATTTGTGTGGAAGCAGAACATTGACAAATACAATGCAAGGTGTGAAAAGAGAAAAGGAGAGCAGCCTCATAAAGATCCAACTGTGGTTGAGGAGGAAATAAAGCAAGAAATGATAGATGAGTTTAAGACCATCACTCCTAAGCAAGGAAGAGATATGGTGGCACAAGCTGGAGTACTCATTCTCCTTGAGTGGGACATAGTAGATGCCTTGGTATTGGAGGCAGTGAGAAAAGAAACCAAACCCATGGAGGGAGTCACTTTCAGCAAAGACAATGCTGCATTGGTCATGTGGTCCCTCAAAAGAGATGAAAATAGGAGAAATAAGGACACCCCAGGGTCAAGTTACCTTGGTGGAATGATAGTAAAAAGAGTGCGAAACACAGGGGTGGTGGAAGCTGCTAGCACTATTCTAGAGACTGCAAAGTTTAGTGTTGTAGTAGTAGAAAGGGAGGCTATGGAAAAGGCAGACCTCCAAGTTAAGTTGGACACAATTTTGAAAGCTTACAACAGTGCTAAGGAAGAGGTAAGGGGTAAAGATAGCATCATTGCTAAGCTACAAAGCCAGTTGACACGATAGTACCATCAAGGTGAGTCTTCAACAATGATGATCTCCTCTTTTCCTGCAAGACCTCCACCTACTAGCCCATTATTGAGTTCCCACCATCTCCAACACCTTCTAGTTCTCAAATGGTTGAGATCACTCCCCAATAATTGGAGAATTTAAAATAGGCTCAAACCTTGTATGCAAAGAAGTATGAAGGAAGAGTAATGGCTACAAATTCAAGTTTTGCAGACACCATGGGGTCCTCATTATTGTATAACAACATGAGCAAGATTTTAGATATGTGGAATGAGCTTAATGGAGATAAGGCCATTTTGATGCCTATTTTTGACAAGTGGAAGCCTAGAGAGCATGATTTGGAGCTTATTTGTGTATCTTATGATGAAGTAGGGGCTGATCCTATCATCAAATCCACTTGTGACACCACAAAGAATCTAGTAAAATTAGCAGAAGGAATGGACAATGCTAATAGGAAGATCAACTTGTACAAAAAGGAGTACACTGATCAGGTTTTTGAATTGATTTCAGGAGTTTTTGTCAGCCCAAATCAATTGAAGGAAAAACAAGTGTGGCTTAAGGAATTAGAGGCCAAATTGTCAATTAGAATAAAAGGAATTGTTGACTTAGATGATGCTTCCTTTTTTGTTGTAACAATTCAAGAGATAGAGAGAATCAAATCTCATTACGGTTTTCTCAATTCAGAGGTTAACAAGATGAGGAATTCATGGAAAAGGTTAACCAAGGCAAAAGAAAAAGTGATTAACTTAACGTGGCCAACTGATGATGTATACAATGAGTGGACAAGAAAATATGCCATTCAGGATGCAGAACAGTTAGAAGAGGTTGCAACGGGACAACAAATAGAAGAAGCCGCGGAGGTTGAAAAAGACTTGTAACCATTTTTGTAAAAGGTTTTGTAACTTCTTCTTGAGAAGCAATAATTGTAACAAACTCTCCTAGGAAAGTCCAAAGCTATGTGCATCCATGCTATTATAAATGGATACCAGGACTAGTAGAAAGGGGATCACAAAAGAATTGTAAGAAAACTCTGCAGAACTTTATTTGAGCTTTTCCAAGTTATTAATGGAGAATATTCGAAGGTTTCTTGTAATACTTTTTTGAAGAAAATATCAATATACAGACCATTGGTTTCGAGTAAAAACTTTGTGTTGTCTTCAAATGTGTTTGCAAGTGTTTACTGTTTCATTCTAAATAATTGAGGGTTATTTTGTTTGAATAGGGGTTGTAAGGAAATCTTCAGTAGATGTGTTTCTTATCTTTTCTCTTTAGGAGGGGAATTAAATATGCATAAATCACTTCTACCAGGAAATTCCTTGTGAGATATTTTGAATCTTGATGAGCATAGTCTAATTTGGTATGAATAAATTCTTATGCGTGTCAGGCATATATAGGGATCTACAGAAGCCAAACTAATGGGATATGTATAAATATTTGACTGTGAGAGTATTGTTTGAACTTAGATGACTCTATGACCTTGGATAAGGCACTGGTATAGATCGAGGTTGTCTATTACATGTTTTGTAGGTCAAATACTGAATATGAGTATAATTTTCATTCCTTTGTTTCAGTAAGTTTTAAGGTGATTAGATCCACTGGTTTTCTAGACTAGTTTGTTGTGGATTTATCTTTTAAAAGTGTGAATTTAGTTCACAAAGGTATACCCGCCTGGACTCAAAATAGGTCCGAAGTGTAGAAGGTTAAATCAAACCTTGTCATATGTTGACCTAGAAGTTTCCTTCTCTTTAATATCTCTTTTGCACACAGTTATCATATCATTATAAGGATGTTGAAGTGAATCAGATTTTGAAGACAACAAGTAGGGGAAATAAAAAATTTCATAGGCTTGCAGATACAACAAATGAAGAATGGTATTTTCATTACTCAATCCAAGTATGTGAAAGAAGTTTTGAAGACTTTTGGCATGAGTGACTATATACCTATTGGAACTCCATTGATTACAGGTTATAAATTATCCAAGGAAGATGCATCTAAGTCTGTAGATGAGAAGGAGTATAGGTCAATGATTATTAAATTACATTATGTTGTTCACAATCGACCAGATATTGCCCATGTTGTTGATATTGTTGCTAGATTTCAGAAAAATCCAAAGGAAGCACATCTAATAGCAACCAAGAGAATTTTTAGACATCTAAAAGATACAATTTACTATGGGTTATGGTATCCATATGGTGGAAACTTTTATTTAAAGGAATACGCTAATGTTGATTGGGCAGGAAATATTGATGACCAAAAAAGTACTACCGGTGGAGTAATCTTTTTAGGAGGAAGGCTAGTTTCGCGGAGTAGTAAAAAGAAGACTTGTACTTCACAATCTACTGCTGAAGCTGAGTATGTAGTAGATTATATGAATTGCACACAAGCTATTTGGACGAGACACATTTTGGAATGTTTTAAGATGAAGATCTTAGAACCTATCAAGATTTTGTGTGATAATACGAGTGCAATGAATATTTCTAAGAATCCTGTTTTGCATGCAAGGACTAAGCACATTGAATTGAAGTATCACTTTTTTAGGGAGAAAGTTCAAAGTAAAGATGTTATCTTAGAGCATGTTTCTACCCAGGAGAAGCTTGCAGATATCTTTACCAAACCTCTGCCTAAGACCACTTTTGAGTATCTTGGAAGTCAGTTGGGGGTTGTCCCTCTTCATGAAGTCAGTTAAGCATGAAGCTGATTGCATCAATCCCTGAACCACTTGCAGAATTTAACATAGATTGATGAAGGAGTGGATGTATTCCACAGGGGGAGCATCAAGTTGCAGTATGTCGATGCACAGTGTGATTTTTATATTATATAGTTTACTTTTCATTTTGGCATTGTTGTTAAAGGGGGAGAAGAATTATGTGATTGAGGAGAAGAATGGGGAGAAGAATTATGTGAACCAGCAACAAGCTGAAGATATACAAAGCATAGTGAATACTTGGTAATGTAAACTAGGATTCCTATTCACTAACGACAATAGCAATCAGAGGTATTGATATTTGTATTGCCATCAATGCCAAAGGGGGAGATTGTTGGTATTTTTAGATTGTTGTCTTTCTGATGATAGATTGCATTAATGATATGTTGTCAATGATGTCAATTGAACTAGTGTATAAGGTTAAACATTTTTATGTTATGTAAACCCTACCAGTTGTTTTGTGTTAAACCCTAACTGATCAAGTTTGTTGGTTTATGTTGAGCGGTAATGATGGAGACACGCGTGATCATTGTATGAGGATAAGTTCATATTGATTTGGCGTGTTTGACTATCTTGGAAAGGAGAAAAGTCAATTGCATCAAATGCATAGTGCGTGATGAGTTACAAGTCCAATGAAGCGGTGATCATGGAGCAGTTGGAATTTTATTGATTAATGTAAAGAGATTGTTATGATTTCTAATGGTCAAGATTGTATCGAATTGTTTGTAATCTCAATGATGAGAATTAGGTTTTTATTGTGCTACCAACCTAGTTGATTTGTATTTAAGGTCAATGAAGTTGTTTGTAAAAAGTATTGGCAAAGTTGGCAGAAATTAGTTGAGTGTGTAGTTGCCAAACCGGTGGATGGATCTGCAGTTTGTGTAAAGGCAAATTGAATATTAAGAAGGATCTCATCAAGCAGATGTAGTTCTATTCAGACATATCAAGAAAACCTGTTGTTCTCTAACAATTATAGCAGAAATCAAAATCCCCTAGCCGGGTAAACTCTAACAAGCTTGGTTACTTATTAAATCCTCTAACAAGGTGGTCCATTACTTTGGATTCTCAAATCCTCCAGCAAGGTTACTCCTAACTGTAGCGTAGAAATTAGGAATCATCACAAGATAGATAAATCAATCAAAACACAAGACATGATAGCTCAATCAAAAGAACACTCATTGAAATGAACCTAATCCTAAGCACATTCAATAGAGGCATAAAAACAAAGCATTCAAAATGAAAATTATGCAAACCATATGCTTCTTCCATGCGGCTCCATTGTTGTTCTTTCCTCTTCAATGGGTTTGTGGATCTCACCTACAAGTGCTCACACAATTGAAAGCAAGATTGATGGAAAGCTCAAGAGTACTAGAAGCGTAAGTTCGGTAGTTTTGATAGAAATTCGGATTTCTAATGATACTAGAAGCATAAGTTCATTAGTCTGATAGGAATTAAGAATCAAGGGTCCAGGCTTTGATTGAAAATCATCCAATTTATAGAGAAATTGGAGAAATGAGCAAATTAGCATGAAAGAGATTCGAATAGAAATTCAAATCAATAATAGCAAAGTTATGACATGTTGCTATGCAAAGAGGCTTGTGACAATTTTATGACAGATTTTATGACAAATTTCCATGTCAAGACAAGTTCTATGACAAATTGCTATGTCAAGACAAGACTCTATGACAAATTTCTATGTCAAGACAAGACTCTATGACAAATTGCTATGTCAAGAGTATGACACATGAAGCACACAAATAGGGAGAACTAGAGACAAGATAATTAGGTGGAATTTGAATTGGAAAATTAGAAAAATAGGTGGAAATTAGGAATTAGGAAATTTAGAAAATTGATGGAAATTAGAAATTAGTGAATTAATCAATAATTTTTCATTTATTAATTAATTCATTCACAAAGAGGAATAATTAGCCAATTAAATGAATATTTAATTGTAATGAGAAGACTTAGGATAAATAAGTAATTTACTAATCCTAAAGGAAGAAAATGATAAGCAAGGTTAAATGATTAAATCATGAAACCTTGGAAGATGAATTAGAAATGCAAGGATGACAATTAGGTCTTGACAAAGGATAATTGATATCGATTCGATCATGATTTTGAATTGATAAATGAACAGTGTTGATAAATGATTTGATTGAGATTGGTTGACAAAAATCAATGACAAATTGACCAAATTGACATGATTGAAAAGAACAAGGATCGATGATGAATCGATCGCAATATGACAAGATTGACAAGGACAAAGATCGACCAAAATCATGACTGAAGATTGTTGTTGACAAGACCAAATTCGAAAGTGAGACAGATGAAGAATGCAAAAGAATGACTCGATGCTCGCAAATGATAAAGACCAAATGCGTGACATAGGAGAAATGTTAATGCGACGTAAAAACCTAAAATGAGGCAATGCGCAAATGTTAAAGTATGATCCCGCAAGCATTGACCATTTTTAGGTGTCTACACTAACATTGTGCTTTTCATCAAGGTATATTTGTAAATCCCTTAACCGAGTGATTCCTAACCAGAATTAGTTCTTAACAAAACTTATTGTAAAGCTTTAACAAGCTTGGCTCTTAATAGGGAATACTTCAAAAGAGGTCAGATAGCTATCCTTATGAGTCTCATCTCACCGTGGTTTTTACCTATTTGGGTTTTCCACATATAAATATTTGTGTCTAGTGGTGAATTCTTTTGTGGTTATGATCTTATTTGTTGATTTGATTAACTACTTAACTATTCTGATAAGGCATGATAACTGGAAGCATTGAGAGATGAATATGTTGATATTTGATTAAGCGTTGTTGATGTTTACAAGATTGAAGTTGTTTACTATTAAGTTAGTTTAACAGTCAAACCAGTTGATAATTGATTGATGTTGGTAGTCTTTGAGACATTATCTTGACAGAGTTATTTGTTGATAAGTTTATTCTAAGATTGGGAGTTTATTATCAGTTTTTGAGTATACCGATTCATCCCCCCTCTCTGTATTCTACCGAATCGTTATTATTTCATCATATCATCACTTATGCCCACTTTTCAAGGCATTTCAGGGCCTCTAGATTCCTCAAAATCAAATTTAAGCCTTTCATTGGACCCCTCAAAAATGGAAACCTTGATATCTTCAAAACTAGTTGTGATCTTGCGACATAACATTTTTGGCCATTTGGTGGAATTTATTTTGTGTTGCACTCATGTTTTATCTTTGATGCCAACACCAGCTATTTGGATGATTTATCGGCACCCTTCTGGTCCTGATAGGTTTATTGGATTATGGTTTTTATGGATCTAGCATGATCCGGTAGGCTCTAGTATAGTTTGGTGATGGAATTGGCTTGTTCATGATACTCATGCTCATATTCAGTCAGTTGGTTTTGGTCTGCTTATCAAATGCTATCTTGCTTTCTTAGAAGCTCAATTTCTAGTTCTGGTGAGGGTTTCATCAATGGAGCTTTTGATGAAGATCTTTGATGAATTGCATAAGTAGTGTTGGTACAGCTTCTGGTGGAGTTTCAGGATGCTTTTGGTGATCATATTTGAGACTCAGCGAATGGAGATCATTGTTGTAGCATGTGGACCTATACTGGGTCTCGGTTGATCTAGGTTATGTACCATATTTAATGTAATGTGTGGATTGGGCCTCTTGATGTATTTCTGGGATATCTTATGTGTTGGTATTATTTGTTTGGTCTAAGGCCGACATGGTTTGTAATTATGTAATTGGTTTATTATCTGGTGGCTGACCTAATTGTTTATGGTTGAGGGTTTGTATATATAGATGTGACATCTCATTGTAGATCATCATGGTTATGTTAGAGGTCATGGTAAAGGAATTTAATGTGTGAATAATGTAATATCATCTAGGCAGAGGATTTGGTTGATCATTAGAGATAGAATGGGTTTATGTAAGAGGATTTAGTACTCTGGTATTGAGCTTAACCATAACTGCACTTAGGCGCTGGAGATGCTATTTTTTGCAATTCAACACTTCTCTTGATTGTAGTCTAGATTTCTATGTAGTCAGTGAGACTCCTTTTGTGATGAGTAGTGCACTCGAGGCTATTGGCCTTCCTACAAGTGCAGGCCCCTCAATTGTAATTCACATACTTACTGCAGAAGTATTATCTAACTATGGGTAGGCTCCCACCGTGGTTTTTCTCTTTACCAAGTTTTCCACATATAAATCTTGGTGTCATGTGGATGGCTCTTATTCTGTTATTATTGTTTATGCTGAATTGGTTTAACTGCTATTCTAGTATTAATGTTTTGGATTTCAGTATTAAATTTTTAAATTGCTAATAATTCTAGTAATCTGTGACAACTGATTCACCCTCCCCTCTCAGTTGTCTTCTGGTTATTTGAACTGTCTAACAATTGGTATCAGAGCTTTGGTCCTCTCTATGGAAATCTTAACCACTTGAGTAAGATCCTATGGTGACTAACAGTTCAAGTTCATCCACTTCTTCTGGAGCTTTCTTTCAGAGGGATATTCTGAGGCTTGATGGAGCAAATTAAATAGTATGGAAGATTAGGATGGAGACTCATCTGAGATGTCTTGGCAAGGAGATTTGGGAGGTCACACAAAATGGTGTCACACCTTATTATCCAGGATCTAGCAATCCTCCTCCAACAAACCCAGACAAGGAGCTTGCAAATGATTGTAGAGAAAGAGAAGCCCTCTTGTGTGCACTTTTTTATCAGCAAATAATGGGACTAACCAACAAATCATCTGGAAAGGCTATATGGGATAAGTTGGGGACTCTTAATGAAGGTGACTCTACAATAAAGATTACTAAACTTGATGGTTACTGGGTGAGATATGAAAACTTGAAGATGGAAGAAGATGAAAGGAATACTGCATTCATGGAAAGGGTAAATAAGATTATTATGGGAATTCAATATTGTGGTGGAACTCTAAGAAAGATGAAATTGTTTCTAAAGTCTTAAGAGCCCTACCATCAACTTACAAAATGAAGGCCACTGGTATCAATGAGTTGAAAACAATGTCTAATACATCTATCAACAAAGGTACTTTGGTTGGGAAACTATCTGCTTTTGAGCTTGAAGAATTTGGACATTCTAGAGCTATAAAGGCTAAACCTCCTTTTCATGCATCTACATCTACAACCAATAAGCAAGATTGGAAAGTTTTTTATGCAAAGGAATTAGAAGATATGAAGAGAGAAGATGATGAGTTTGAGCAACTTGAAGCACTATTTGCTAGAAGAGTACCTAAAGGACCGGTAGGAAGTAAGTATGAAGGAAAAACACCTTTTAAATGTTTTGCTTGTAATAAGATTGGTCATTTTGCATCTAGATGTCCTAAGTGGAATTAAAGATTTGAGAAAGAGCTAGAAGATCATTTAAGCCTAACCATGGATATCTGAACAAGTATAAGTACAAGAAAAACAAAGACAAATCATGCCACATAGCGTATGAAGAAGGCATTACTTATTCTAATGATGAATCGACAGAAGACTCTACTAGTGGTTCCGGCAATGGGAAGGAATGGGTGTTCCTGGCTATCAAAGAAGATGATCTGCCACTGGAAGAGAATGTACCTGAAGAGAAGACACTTGCTGCTAAAATTCAAGACAAGGATGAATGGGTAATTGGCAGTGGTTGTTCACATCATATGACTAGAGATAAAGGGAAGTTTCTATCTTTGCAAGAATTTGATGGTGGTCTAGTTAGATTTGGAGATGACAAAGCATGTATGATCAAAGGAAAACGAACTATATCATTGGATGGTAAGAACAATACTGACAATGTTTATTATGTTGAAGGTTTAAGGCATAATCTTTTGAGTGTAGAACAATTGGTGGATAAGGGATTTTAATTACAGTTCAAGGATGGAAAATGCAAAATCATTAACAAATCTGGTTTGGAGATTGCAACCGGTACACAAACAAAAGGTAATATATTTAATTTGAACTCCAATGAGAAGACATGTTTGATTACACAGATTGATGAGAGTTGGCTATGGCATAAAAGGATGTGTCATGTGAATTTTGATTGCATTGTGAAGATCAATTCAACTAAGGAAGTTAGGGATATACCTAATATTATGAAGCCCTATAATCCGGTATGTAAAGAATGTCAAATGGGTAAACAGGTCAAAACTTCTTTTAGGAGTATACAAGATAAATTAAATTATGTTCTTGATCTTATTCATACTGATTTGTGTGGCCCTGCTAGAGTTAAAAATTTTCAAGGTGATAGATATTTCATGCTAATCATTGATGCTTATTATAGAATGATGTGGGTTACTTTTCTAGAAGAAAAATATGAAGCATTTGAAAAGTTTAAAATATTTAAGGCTAAAGTGGAAACTGAGATAGGATTGAAGATTAAATGTTTGAGGTCAAATCATGGTAGAGAATTCACATCCGATGAGTTTAATAGCTTTTGTGAGAAGCATGGTATAAGAAGACTATTTTGTGCTCCTCGGATACCTCAACAAAATGTAGTTGTCGAAAGGAAGAACATAACTATGTTGGATGTTTCTAGAACAATTATGATGGAAACTAGTCTACCTCATATCTACTGGAGAGAAGCAATCAACACAATGGTTTATACATTCAACAGGGTACATATCAAAGGAGAAACAGGTAAGACACCTTATGAATTATGGTTTGGCAATATGCCTATAGTTAAGTATTTCAAAATTTTGGGTAGTAAATGTTATATCAGGAGAGATGATATCATGGGGAAATTTGATCCTAGATGTGATGAAGGCATATTTCTTGGTTATTCTAATGAAAGAAAATCATATAGATGTTCTGATTAATATCAAAAATAGGTTTTAAGGACCCAAAACCTTTAACATTGGAGCATAAAATAGTTCATCAAAAAGCATCCAAACTTGCTAGAAACAACTTACAAAATGACTAGCAAAAAGGCCAGTAAACCAAACAGACAACAAAAGAAAGGAACAACAAAGCATAACAGCCAGAGAAAAAACAAAATAGCTATAAGTACTTAAGAAGGTCTGCCACCTTATTGACTAGCTGGTCATAGTTTGTCGCAACAACTTTGAGTTCTTCCATATCCTTGTTTGGCTTCATCTCCTTCTTTTTGCCTCTGGTTCTTGTTTTAGGTCCTTGCACTTCTCCCGTACCTTCAATGTCCCATTCAAGCTCCAAGGAATCCTTCCCATCCTCCAGTTTGCTGATGAGGATTTTGGTATTGTCAGCTGAAGCCTTCAAAATGTTAAAATTTTGTTTAGCAATACTTTTAAGGTACTTTTCAAATTTGTTGAATTTGTTATCAGTTTCTGCCATTCTCTGGTCTATAACATTATCATTAGTTTTTCTCTCTGTCAGGTCCTTCTCAATTTTCTTGAACCTAGGGTTGAAGGAATCTTTGATCTCTTCGGCTCTAGCAACAGTTTTAGTCAAATCCTCAACATATTCTGCCATAGATTTGCCTCTACCAATACTGATTGTTTCCAAAATTTGGACCCTATGGTTAAGCTTCTTATTATCCTCCACAAATTTCTTGTAACTGTTAATTAACCAGTCGATGGTGTCCACAAAACCTTTCAAACCCACAGGGGGAGGATTTAAGTGGGGAGTTTTCTCACCAAAATAATCCTATTCCTTTTTGGGGGGGTCGCCACCAGTGATTTTGTCATCTTTGCCATCAATCCTCTTATCGAAAGCTTCCCTTGTGGTCACCTTCTCCAAATTTTGGTCTACTTTAGGATCCTTTCCTTGCACTTGTTACTCTAGCTCAATAACATTATCTTCCCATCTCTTCTGTTTGTTCCTTGTCTGAATAGAAATTTTGGTTTTCTTTTTCTGAGGAGACTGGGGTTCATCCTTCTTAGAATCCTCAGAGGCCTCTTCCTCTGAGGAGGAACAAATCTGGAAAACTTTTTCTTTAGATTTTTACTTGCCCTTCGAGGAGGAAGGCTTGGTACTCACTTGTTTTCTTTTCTTACCAGTTTCAACTTTAGAGTCATCCAAACTCTCCTCTGACTCACTCATCGAATCACTTTTAGACTCCTCACCCATAGAAAAAATAGAATCCGACCCTTCCTCCTCAGACTCAAAGATTGAAGGCTGAGGATGGGCAATTTGGTTGGCTTTTAGGTGGTCATAAATTAACACCATAAGACCCTGATGCATGGTTGTATCACCCTTAGGGTTCTCTTTATGGGCCTTAATGGTAGCATTCATAGAGCACAACAAGAAATAAGAGATATTAACTTTTTCATCATACCTGAAATGTTTAAGCAAAACAAAATGATAGCCATACACTTTTGTGAATCTACCATCCAAGGTAACATAGCACATAATAGAAAATAAGACCTCCCTCCATGGCTTAAAAAATGCCCTAGGCAGATAGTAAGTTTTACTTAGCTTTACTAGACTCTTTTTCTCCTTTGTCATTTCGGGATATTGCTCAATAGCCTCCTTGCTCAATTTTCTGTCTCTGTAGTAATTGCTTCCTTCCCTGCGAAGACCCGTGACCTAAGCGATGAGGTCTTCATCAAAGGAGATTGTCTGATCTCCCATCTTCAAAGTGCCCTTTCTCCATTTTTTGCAGAAGAAATTAGTAATTGTGGTGTCCCTCCCATGGAGCCTCTCCATGAACTTTGAAAACCCACCCTTCTGCAAAATATTCCAAACAACCTCCTTTTGCTTCCACTCCTTACAGTTGCTGGGTTCATAGTGGTGTCTATTTTCTCCCATTTATTCACTTTTAGAACAGAAGGCTGAGAATTACAAAGAGCTTTAGGCAAGAAATTTTTCAAAACTACCACATATACCTAGAAAGCATGGGAAAAGGTGGCTTGTATCTTGTAATAAATGGTACTAGCATTATTATAATTACTCGTAGAACTCCTATTAATCCAATTCATCATTATTTTGTCCATTTATGATCTCTGGGGTACTATTTTATTGATCCTTAAATATGATTGATCTGACATCATCGAGGAGGCCCTCTTCCCCCTTCTAGGTAACCATATTTTTGTGATTGACCACCACGTTGGCTGCCCAGTCAGTTGAACCATTAGCTTCACAATAAATGTGAGATATGAAGCATTTATCAAAAGTTTTGATGAGATCTCTAGTAGCCTTTATTATGTTATTGATAGTCAATGAAGGCTTAGAGGTTCCCTTTAGGCATTTGATGATGTTATTAGAATCCTCTTCAATCCATAGATAGGGGCAATTCCATCTTTTGGCCAGGAGAATACCTTGGAGAGCAGCCATAGCTTTCACCTTGTGGTTAGTTTGGCAACCTATAGGAACAACAATCATTTCCTTACAACTACCATTTTCATCTCTGAGAATTGCCCCACATCCCGCAGGGCCAGGATTGCCTTTAGCAGCTCCATTAAAGGCAAATCATATAGATGTTATAACAAGAGATTGCAGAGAATTGTGGAGAGTGCTAATGTCAAAGTAGATGAGCTGAAAAAAATTCAAATCAGAGTTTATGACAAGGAACCGATAGTGGAAATGATTATATATTAACCGGTAACACCTTTACTAGAACAGAGTGTTGAACTAGTTACTCTGGCAGTATTAGAGAGTTCTATAGTAACTGAAGAATAGGAAAGAGGAATAGAAAGTTAGAAGACTCCTAGGTATTTGAGATTGAATCATTCAGAAGATCAGATCATTGGGGATAAGAGAAATGGAGTGATGGCAAGAGGAAGACTGACAACTAATGAGTTATGTTTAATTTCATAAGTTGAACCTGTCATGCCTGTGAAGTGTGATACCTGCAACTGCAACATAAAACACTCAATAGATCATTACAAGCATGGTTAGAAAATTTAAAACAAATAAAGATAAAACCATGGCTAATCGATCTATTGCCTCCTAATAAATGTGAGTGTAGATTTTCTCTCAGATCTGGATAAGAAAATTCCCGTGACTTGACTACATCTAGATGGAGGATTTGAAATGATAATGATGCATTTAAGCTAGAAAAGAGAATGATTAAGTTACATGATTCAACAATTATGCTAGAGAATAAGCTAGATCTAATATGCAATTGCCTATAGTAAAAATGCTCAAATGATATGCTTAAGAGATATATGCCTATAGTAACAATGCATAAGATGCAAATGAGATGGGATGATTATTGCTCAAAAATGGGGTCTATTTATAGGATTTCCAAGGCCAAGGGTGAGGTGGTACTAATCAACGGTCAAGATTGAGTCTGAAGATATCAATGGTGAAATTGGAGGAGGTTGGAAAAGAGGTTGGATAAAAGGGAACATTTGCCATCTCAATGGTGACAAGTGTCAAGAAGCTTCCAAGAGAGGTTGGATGAAAGGGAACATTTGTCATCTCTATGGTGACAAGTGTCAAGAGGCTTCCAAGAGAGGGGACATGTGGCCCAAGAATGCCATGTGTATCAAGGGGAGAGTATCCACACCATAGGAGGTTAGGATAAGGAGGTTAGGATGTGCAAGCTAAGGTAGGTTTAATTAAACCTAGGGTTAGATGGAAGGGGTTAGGTTTAGAAGTTAGGAGACATGTGGGTAATTTGAATTTAAAAATTCAAATAAGACTAATTAACTCTCAACAACTCATAAATTGATTTGTTTTAATTAATTAGAAGATTAGAATAATTAATTGAAGTAGGGGGAGAGATTAATTAATTTGAATTAATTAACCAAAGGGGATTATGAAAATGAACCTATTAAATAAATTCTTAGATTTATTAATAGGTAGATGAAAGGGGGAATTTAATCAAATTAATTAATGAATTCAATTAAATTAGGAAGGGGGATTAATTAAATAATTGCTTATTTAATTAATTATCTTCAAACCATTTTTAGGTGTATACATTTTGCCCCTCTTTGAAGTGAGGTGTGATGACACATTGATTCAAAGAATAATCTCATTTTGATGAGGATATTGGTTCGATCGGATGTCCTAGCTATTGATTGATAGATTGCAGTATGATGATGCCCCCTTGGGAGATCAATTGAGATAATTGATCTTTGGAGATTTGCGAATTTTTGCGAAATTGATATCCCGATTAGAAATGATTTCATTTCGGCAACTATGGTTGATGAAAGTGTGAGTTCTACAATCATGGTGATGTGGTTCTTGATTATTGATAAAGCTTGATTGATTAGATTGATAAGATCATGATTCAGTCTGGTTTCAGGAATGACACCTCCTGTATAAGACAAAGATGATCAAAGCATCTGGTTTCAGGAATGATATATCCTGTATAAGACATGATCAAAACATCTAGTTTTAGGAAAGATACATCTTGTATAACACATGATAAAATAGATGAGATGTGATAGATTGATAGAATTGATAATATTGATTGGATAAAGATCTGACAATTTGTTGATATCAAGTTGCAGAAAGATTTAGATATGTTGATGTTGGTTCAGTTGAGAGGGTAGCATAAGATTTTCCTTGGGTCAACAATATTTGGAGAGATATGAGTCATTAGTCTAAATATGTATACACTTGTGATGATAATTTGATGATTCCTATGATAGATTTAACCTTGGATAAAGGAGTATGCAGGATCCCATGCAAGAATTAAATGCAAGATAAATGCAATTGCAAATGAAATGAAAAGCTACGACTGGACCAGACACTGGATTATTGTGTTTTGTCATCATTGAGATTTTTAAAATGTGGGAAGTGAGTGCAAACATCAATGGTATAATTAAACCATGATGACCTGAGCACTGCTTTCCTAGATTTTGGTATGGCAAGTTAGCACAAGAATTGAGGTATAATTGAACCGAGATGACCTGAGTGTTTCTTGCATAAAGAAGGTAGTATTAACCATTTCAATACGCAAATCGGAAATGTATTTGATGATACTCTAATGATCATGTCTTGAGACAAATTTGCACATTAATAATTAATTTACAGATGACAGACAAGAAAAATATCATGTTTCTTCCTTGTTCCTCTAGTCAAAGACATCCTGGAGTCACTCAGAAATCATGATGGCGAAAATCAATATAAAAAGTTGAACAATCATGTTAAAATCATTATCCAAAATATATCATCATGCGTTTAGACTGACTTTGTCATAGTTTTATGGTTGATAATTTAATATTGTGTTAAATGTTGGATATGTCTCATTTTTCACTTGATAAGGGTTGTCTAACTATTTGAGCAGGATTTTGCCCCAAGCCTAGAAACAAATTCAGTATGATATACTCAATGATCCAAACCATGGTGAGAAGCCACCTGGGATGCCTGCGTATGTACAAGGCTTTATTATGCATATGAACAACACTGATGGAAAAGAATGCAAGCGGAAGGATGCATGAACTAATAGATGGAAGAGCTAGCCAATAGATAGCGCCTATTTGCCAGGTTTTTACCCTCTATTTTTATTGCACTTTTTCTCATATTCAATTTTTTTCTTCTTTTTCACTTTTTTTTGGACTTCCTTCTTTTTCACTATTTTTAATTTTTTGCTTTTTCATAGCTTTTGATTTTTTCTGCTTTTTTAGTGTTTTTGATTTTTTCTGCGTTTTCACAGTTTTTGATTTTTTCTGCTTTTTCAAACATTAAACTTCTTTAGATGCATACTATTGATGTGTTCTTCAAGATAATCTTTGTCCTATGTTGATAGCTAATATGTTCCTGATCCAAATGCTACTGTGACCACAAGTAGACCTAACTAGTTTGGTTCAAACTTTTCTTTATTTTCTCAATCTGCCTAGTTGCATGGATTTTCTTTTAGTACTAGTTCCCCTACTTGAAAGATTCATGGTTTGACCTTGTGATTATAACTCTGGCACATTCTTTTCTGATATACCTTTAAATGATCAAAGGCATTTTGTCTTCATTCATGGATCAGTTCTAACTCTTGTAATCTAGATACTCATTGTTCTTTGTCTAGGGTGAGACCTTTTAATGATAATCGTAGAGAAGGTATCTCTACTTCTATTGGCAGTATTGCCTCTGATCCGTAAACAAGAGAGAAAGGTGTGGCACCTATTGGTGTGTGCATACTGGTACGGTAGGCCCATAGAGAAGGGTTTAATTGAATATGCCAATCTCTTCTAGCATCATTCACTGTCTTTTTGAGGATTTTCAAAATAGTTTTGCTTGATGCTTCTGCTTGCCCATTTCCCTATGGATAGTAGGGTGTGGAGAATCTATGTTGGATCTTGAATTTATCACATAGTTCTTGTACATCTTGATTCTTGAATGGTTACCCATTATCCATGATAATGGTCATTAGTATTCCATAGCGATAGATGATGTAATTCAAGATAAATGCAACAATTTGTTTTCCCATGATATTTGTGAGAGGTATTGCCTCAATCCATTTTGAGAAATATTCTATAGCTACAAGGATGAATTTGTGACCACTAGATGAAGAAGGATTCATCTTTCCTACTAGATCAAGACCCCATTGGACAAAAGGCCAAGATTTTGCCAAAGCATGAAGTTCTTGTGTTGGTGCATGAATCAAATTCCCATGGACCTAGCATTGTTTGCATGTTCTAGCTATCTGAAAAGAATCATGTTCCATAGTCAGCCAATAATAGCCCAAGTGTATGAGTTTTTTCAAAAGGGTAGGACCACTTGAATGAGTGCCACAAATGTCGTTATGGACTTCATGTAAGGCCTTCTCAGATTCTTCTTATTTGAGACATCTTAAAAGAGTACCATCTAGACCTTGTTTAAATAGGGTATCTGCGACAAGAGTAAAATGGGAGGATTGGTGAATAAAGTTTCTCTTTTGGTTTTTTGATAAGTTGGGAGGGAGGATATTATCTTTTAGGTATGTATAAGTTTGGTTGTAACAAGATGAATCATGCTCAACAAGGTGACACATAGTTTGGGAATCAGGACAATTATGAGCAGGGTAAAACAACTCTTCCACCAGGAATTCATAACATTGTTGATTTTCCTATGTCTAAAGTAGAGAAGCAAGTGTAGCCACTACATCTGCTACTTTGTTGTCATTCCTTGGAATCTACTGAAAAGTTATTTCTACAAAGTATTTCTTGATAACATCAACCATCTTTTTATAAGGCATTAATTTTTCGTCCTTTGTTTGATAGTGATCATTAATTTGATTGATGACGAGCTGAGAGTCTCCAAAGACTTGAAGTTGTGTAATGTTCCATTCTATAGCCATTTTCATACCTGTAACCAAAGCTTCATACTCTTTTGTGTTGTTGGTGCATGGAAAGCTTTATTTGTAAGCTTTTGGAATTGTATGACCTTGTGGTGTGATGAATAGAATGCCTACTCCTGATCCATGTTGTGTATATGATCCATCAAAGTATAATTACCATGTTTTTGTGGTGATTGTTAGGATATCAGCATCAGGAAACTCAATGTGTACAGGATGATCATCTTGAAGTGGTGCCTCAACTAGTTGGTCTGCAATGACTTGTCCTTTTATAGCTTTTATTTATACATACTCAATATCAAACTCACTCAGGATCATGATCCATTTTTCTAGTCGTCCTCTTAATTTTTCCTTACTGAGTAAATATTTCATAGGATCTATTTTAGCTATTATCTTGATGGAGTGAGATAGTAGACAGTGTCGTAATTTTTGAGAAGCAAAAACTACTGCCAAGCATGCTTTTTCTATTGGTGAATAGTTGATCTCATATCCTATTGTGCAAGCAAAACTCCTAATGATGCTTTGGTGGTCGATACATAGAGTAAAAATGGTTTTCCTAGAATTGGTAACATTAGGATGGGTGGTTGCATGAGATATGCCTTGATCTTATTGAATACGTCTTCACATTGATGGTCCCATTTGAAATGAATGTTTTTATGCAATAGATGAGTAAATGGTTGACATTTATCTGCTAGTTGAGCAACAAATCTTTTGATTGACCGGAGTCTTCCTTGGAGTGATCTTAGTTGACTTATATTCTTGGGAGATGCCATTTCCATGATTGCTTTTACCTTAGTTGGATCCACTTTGATACCTCTAGCTAAAACAATGTATCCCAATAGCTTGCCTAAAGTGATGCCAAAGGCACATTTCTTAGGATTTAGACTTAGCTTGTATTGTTCTAACTGGTCAAAGATCTTTTCCAATATCTCTATATGTTCTTTTCTATTGTATGATTTAGCCAATATGTGATCCACATAGTCTTCCATGAATGTATGCATCATGTCATGGAATATTATTGTCATAGCTCTTTGACATGTAACACATGTGTTCTTTAATCCAAAAGGCATGACGTTCCAGCAGAAAGTACCCCACGAGCATGTGAAAGCTATCTTTTCTTGATCTTTAGGTGCTATTTTAATCTGATTGTATCCAGAGAAACCATCCATTAAAGAAAACATGGAGTGTCCAATAGTTAAATCTACAATAATGTTGATGTTAGGCAAAGGAAAGTCATCCTTTGGACATGTGTTATTAAGATCTCTGAAGTCTGTGCATATTCTGATGCTTTTATCTAGTTTTGAAATAGGAACGATGTTGGATACCCATTGAGGATATGCTACAAGTCTAATGAATCCTACATCCAATAATTTCTTTAGTTCTGCTTTGACCAAGAGAGCAATATGAGGATGCATTTTCCGTAACTTCTGTTTGACTGGTTTGGCTCTTGGACTGACATTTAAGTGATGCATAATAAGCTTTAGATCTAACCCTGGCATGTTTGCAAATGACCAGGCATAATTGATTTGCTGTTGTTTGAAGAATTCTATATACTATTGCATTTCTTCTTCTGATAGAGAAGTCGTTGGATGAAGAATCTTTGGTTGCTCTGTTGTGCCAATGTTAACTGCCTCTATTGGTTCAATCAAAATGGATGACCTTTCTTGATAGTGCTCAGGTAAAGTGTCAAATCTCCCATCTTCTGGTGCCTTGAGGAGGTTTTCACCATTAGATTCATCCTTTCTTTTTACTTTTTCCCAATCTAATGTTGCCAATAAATGGTTTTTAGCATTAGACTTGATATTCTTTTCTTTATTTTCACTTTTGCGACTAGGAGATTTGGCACCCACTTGACTTGAAGATGCGTTACTAAAATTCCTCATGAGAGGTATTGCAGGTTTGATTGCATTAAGATATATAGATATGGCATGGTCATTTGGAAAGGTATCAATGGTGATATGTCCTTCATTTTCCCAATCAATAAGTTCAGGGTGGATTAGAGGTAAGGGCTCTTCAAGTTGGGATGTTTCGAGGGTATCAAGGGTCATGATAGATGTATCAACGTTTTCAATATGTATGTCAATGTCTAGAACAGTACTCTCATTAGAATGACCTTGCATAAGAAACTCCTGATCATCCTCAGTTAAGTCCAAGTCAGTCAAATGTGATTCTAATTCAAGTGAACTATTTCCTGACGTTTGTCCTGCATACATGTGAACTACATCAACTCCTACATCTCCTTCAAAGAAATTTTCTTTAGGCTGATTCTTCAGAGTGATAGGAATCCCATTCCCATTCATTAGAATCTATATCACTTGCAGCTTGCAATCTATAGATTTGTTCATATAGTAGTTGACTTGTTTCTTCAACTTTTCTTGTTATATCTTTTCTTCTTTCATATTCAACTTCTTTAGGACTGAGATTAAGTTTTCTCAATCTTGCTATGATCTCTCGTTGACTTATATTAGCCTCTTTCTTGTTTTGATTGAGATTTAATGTTGCTTGAGAGGTGCTTTTAGTTTGTTTCTCTTGTTGATTTGAAGCTTGCTTCTTTTCCCATTTCATGTTTTCTTTTGTTTGTTTCTTATCTGATGTTTCTTCTCTTTCAATTTCTAGTTGTTGTTGTTTGTTTTCATATTCCTCTTATTGTTGACTAAAAGATGTGTCTTTTGGTAAAGTGACTTGTCCATATCCTAAGCCTATTTTGTTTGTAGCTTGCTGAGTGTAAGGTTGAATAGGTTATGAGATACCTTTTTTAATTTTTCCTATACAACCTGTTCTAGTGTATCCCATTCTTCTGAGAGTGTTAAATCATTTTCCATACTTTTTTGTAGGTATGTGGACATTGTTAATCTTTTGTTGAAATTCTTCATCCTTGTATAGCCACTGTAGCACATCTTTGTCTTCTTTTTCCTCTGATAAGGTTCCAACACTAACAAATGCTCCATCAAATTTTGGAAGATGTTTTACAATTGGTTGTTGTTTAGAGTTTGATGGTTTTCCAAAGGATTTAGGAGAAAGTGGTAATTGTGCTATTGAATATTCTCCTTTCCCTCGATCTCTTAGATGCATTTGTTTTTACATACTTGACAAAATAGAGGCAAATGACTGTTCCTTGGATTGTGTGTTTGAAGATGATGCCTCCCTATTATGAGGAACAATGACTTATTGAATTGGTTTAAGATTACTACAATACTAAATGGATTTGAATCTACTGAGATCGTGATTTCCTGCCCACTGTAGGGAAAATTTAAGCACTGATGGTATGTTGATGGAACAACTTGTATGTCCTATATCCAGGGTCTTCCCAAGAGTATGTTCTATGATAAATCTAAGTCTAGAACTTGGCATGTTGTGTCTTTCTGCAAAGGTCCCGCTCTGATGGGTATTATCACAATTCCTTTAGAGGAATGTTCTTCTTGTTGGCATATGCACACTCCAATGAGACATTGTATGTGATTGAAGGTTTTGTCATTGATGGCAACCTTGCAATCCTATGGCACTGGCAAAGGCATTATACCAGCATCAACAGATCACACTCTACACCGGCACTTAGGACACCAGCACTGGCATAGAAGAAAGGAAGTATACCGGCACAAAGCCCGATAGGATTTTCTTATATTATATTTTGTTTATTATTGTAAAAATGTATAAGCCGACTTGGAAAATTGTAAAATGACTCTTATATATAAAAGAGATCATTGTAGACATTTGATATGTGTGATGTAGAAGCATTAAGGAAAATACTAGGTAGACCTAATGTGTGAAATATAGGTCAAGGGGTATATGTAAAGAATAGAGCAGGAACTGGTACTGAATCAGGCATTGAAGATGCTATTGTAAAGTAGTACAAGATATTGGATTTGTATAATCCTTACTGTAAGTCAGTGAGACTTCCCATTGAGCAGTGAGCTCTAGGTAGTTGGCCTTCCTACATGTGCAGGCCCCTATTGTAAGTAATATTCTCTTATTGGCCAATGAGTGAATATTGTGGGTCACAAATCCCACCAAGGTTTTTCCCACACCATTTTTCCTCCTTAAAATCTTGTGTTATGGTGTACTTTTCATGTGGATGTTCTTGATTCTATTTATTGCATTATTTCTTGCATACCGGTACACTGTTATATTATATTCTGCATGTTTTAAGTTAAGAAATTCTAATTACCGGTCAGATACTGATTCACCCCCCCCCCCTCTCAGTATCTGTGGGACCCCTAACACTTCTTCATCATAGGCTTTAAAGGTGATCTTTTTTGGGGGATCAACTACATCTTCTGAATAACCTATAGCATGGACAAGACTCAAAGAGAAAATATTTAAGCCAACTCCTACATCTATTAGGACATGTTTAACTCGTGTCTTATGAATGATGACTTCAATATGCAAGGGAGTGTTATGTGGATGTTGCAAGGACATGTCACCTTCTTTAGTGAATGATAAATAGTGAGGGGTTGTGAGGTGTCCCACCATGGTTTGGAATTGATCGATATCAAGATATTTGGACACTTGTATCTACTAATGCTCGTTCAATAATTTCTTTGTGTGCAGGTGAAAGATTTAAAATTTCTAAGATGGATATTTGTGCAGGTTTTTTCTGTAATTGATCCACTAGATTGTATTGCTTGTTAGTGGATGATGTGTTTGTCGTAGGACCTGACAAAACTACTTTGGATTTGCTTCATTGAGCAGGTTCTTGATTTTTCTTTTCTTTAACTACAATCACGTTTACCATATTATCATATGTATGAGCATAGTTTACTTTTGCTTTACCCTTACCATTATTTGTTGTTGATGATTCACTTTTCTCATAGTTTGGAAGCAAAGTTTTAAAAGTTGTATGAGATTCATTTGTTGTATGTCCATCCATAGTTATTACTCCATTATAAATCAAATATTGGATGACATGCTTCAATCGCTGACAATTATCTGTGTGATGTCCCTTGTTTCGATGAAAATTGCAATAATGGTTATCATTCCACCAAGGTGATTTTACTTGTTGTTCATAGTTCCTTTCTTCTAGCAAAGTGATCAATTTGTTTGTGATAAGTATCTTTAATGTTGAACCAAGGGGTTCACCAATGTTTGTAAATTGCCTTCGAAAGAAATTTTTAATAGTTGCTTTTTGGTGATGGTTGTTTTGTTGAGGCACTACTGAGTGAGTGGATAAATTAAAACCAATTGTTTTGGTTTCACATTGTTGTTTTCCACTATTCCATCATTGACGACATTTTGATTTCTATTCCAAAACTTTGTCTTATCATTGTGATTGTTGCTATTAGTGTTGTTATTAGGAGGATGAACTCCGTCTTTGTATATTTTCAATTCACCTTTCTTTATCATGGCTTCCTCCATTCTGATTCCATTATCAATCATCTTTCTGAAACTTTGATTTCCTTTCATCTTAAGAACTCATTTGATCATTTAATTAATTGGTCGATGAATATGTCTATTTTTTCATACGCTAGCACTGTACGAGGATACCACGAAGCTAACTATCTCCATCATTGTAAAAATGTCATGAAAGGTTCTCCAGCCTTTTATTTGGCATTACATAGGTCGAGCATTGTTACTTCATGTTGTATGTTGTAAGAATATTGTGAAACAAACTTATCCACCAACTCTGAGAATGATCCGATTCCAAGTGGAATTTTGGAGAACCATTCCATAGCTAGTCCAGTTAAGCTTTTTAGAAATAATCTCATCAAGTAAGTATCCTCATGTGCAAATTCCATACTCATTGTGCAAAATTCTCATATATGATCTTGAGAGTTAGTGCTTCCATCATATTTTTCATATCTAGGAGTTTCAAAACCTATAGGAAATGGTATCATGTTTAGATTTTTATTGAATGGATAAGGATAGATTTCTTGAAGTGAGTATCTTCTAACATTTTCTCTTTTCATATCTTGAATTTGTGTTTGCAATGTTTGTAGTTGTTGTGTGAGAGTTGTGATAGGATTATCAACATGATTTGTTCTTGTATAACCATGATTTTGTATTCTAGGCTGATCTGGATCTCGTCTTGTTTTATCTCTAGTCCTTCTTGTATCTTCATTGAATTGAATGTTATTTAGAATTTCTAGTTCATCTCTTTTCGGAATGTAAGTTTCTTCATTGGCTTTGGTTTTACTAGGAATTGATGTGTCATTCATTTTGAGACCAAAAATATCCTCATATTGTTCGTTATTAGGGGGAGGATCACTTTTCTTTCGTGTCAAATTGTTCACATCAAAATCTTGGGGGAGTGTAGCACCAGATTTGGCTAACATTAGGAAATATTTTTCTTTTTCTCCCTCCAATAATTTTTGCATAAATTTATCAAATTGAGGATCCTTTTTTATGTCTCTGACATTTTGTTCTGTTATTTCTCTGTCAACTTGTATTTCATCTTCATGTTCTATGGTTCTATGCTCTTCAGTTATTTCAAATGTTTCGATTTTCGTCTTTGTGATTTTTTGTCTCTGTGCTCTGGTTAAAATAGGCATACACATGTGTTATTTTGGTAGGATTTGATTGTCCAAAAAGTTGTTTTGATAAGTGATCAACTGTCAAGGTAAATGTGATAATGCGATATGACACAAAAAGATGGTTCAAGTGTTTAAAGGTTTGCAAGTTTTTCGATCTTCTGTTTAGGAGTGCAATGATGATGATTTGATAAGAACCAAGTCTAGTAGGAATGATATATCCTACGATGTGGGACAAGATTATCCTGACCAAACATTTCAGTTTCATGATAGAGGATGATAGATCGTGATGAGAAACTATGTTTGAGTGATCAGTTTATCAAATAGGGTGATAATGCACTTTAATATGTTTAGATCTTGAACTTGTTGAGGGTGAGCACTTGAAAATATTGAGGTGTTTATGTTCTAAAGTCTGATTTTGATGAATAATAACTTGACCAAGCGAACCAAGGAGATAATACAAGCACAAAATGATAGAGAACAAGCATTTATGATTACTACAAATCGATCAAGCAAAAATGACAAATAAGAAAAAGGCATGCAAGACACAACTCTGGACTAGTAGAAACAGAGACTCGTATGACAAACTATACAGCCTCGAATGACAAAAGATACAAGACCATATGACAAACTAGGATTTTCATGTGAAAAAGAACAGGCTCGTATGACATACTTTTCTGAACCATATGACTAAAGATTAATCTCATACGACAAATGACCAATCAGTACGACAAATGTTTCTGAACCATACGACAAGATAAATTCCTCGTACGACAAATAATAGAAGAGAGGTAAATGTGTTTTTTTAGTCAAATTTTGATCAATGAATTTTGATGTTTTTCTTATGTTTTCCAGTTTTAAATGTTTGATTTTTTGATTTAGGGATGAATACATAGAAAACACGTAATATGATAAGTGACCTCAAGCATGCTAAACCCTAAGGAAGTTGGCAGAGAGAGAAAACCTATATTATCCGACTCCAAACGCTAATGGGGGCATGATATGGCAAGTGTCTTGGGAGAGTTACTATCTCTCTTATACAAAGATTATCACCCTTTTGGAGGTGAATCAGGTAGCTTCTAATTTAACCAAAACTAGTAAGGGATCCGTTCAACGCGTCAGGGTATAATACTCAATTAAGAGGTCTCCTAGCCTTGAAAACCAAGGTTTTCTATACCCAAAGGTACAGAGGAGAGCTATTCCTAAGCACTGTTGTTGACTTGATTTTCATCAAATCACATTTATTTTATAGTGGGTTGGATTACTTAGCGTTAGCCATTCCCACTTAGGTCATTCCCCTATCACCGGCCTTAAAAGCTAAGAGTTATTAGCTTCTCGTGAGGGCAGGCCCGCTAAAGATATGCACTAATGAAAGTAAAAGATGAGTCTAGCTTTCTGATCACCTAAGAAAGGTGAGAGCACACTCGCCTATCATCAAAAACACAAAATACATGATTGTTAATTCCTTTAGCAAAAGACAGGTGTGCCTAGAAAAAATTTAAGAAATACACAAAGTTTTGTTGAATTTTTCTTAGGCAACCTGCAAAATAGATCCATTAGTAATCATGATGTGTTTGGGTTAAATAAGTCTTTGGCTAGCATATCTTCGACAATCATCCTACAAAACTAGTTAGACTGCCAAAAAATCTCATAAACAAACAAAGGTTAGCATTAATAATGATTGGATTAAAACCTAAAAACCCTAAAATGCAGTTTATTTAAAGAAAACGGAAGCAGAAAGTCATACGACATGCTTTACCAGCTCGTACGACAGAACTTTAGATCTCGTGAGAATGCAGAAACAAGCTTGTATGACAGAGAAATGAGCTAATACGAGTAAAAAATGACTATCATGCCAACTCACAAAGAAGTTCGTACAAGCCAACAAAGGAGCTCGTACGAGTTTCTAGACCAGACCCAAGCAGAGATGAATGTTGATGAAGCTTGAGAGACCAAAAATGATAATTCTGACCCCACGGTAGGTGCCAAAATGTTGTGCCTGTGAAGTGTGATACCTACAACTACAACACAAAACACTCAATAGATCATTACAAGCATGGTTAGCAAATTTAAAATAAATAAAGATAAAACCATGACTAATCGATCTATTGCCTCCTAATAAATTCGAGTGCAGATTTTCTCTCAAATCTGGATAAGCAAATTCCAGTGACTTGACTACATCTAGATGGAGGATTTAAAATGATAATGATGCATTTAAGATAGAAAAGAGAATGATTAAGCTAAATGATTCAACAATTATGCTAGAAAATAAGCTAGATCTAAGATGCAATTGCCTATAATAACAATGCTCAAATGATACTCTTAAGAGATATATGCCTAAAGTAACAATGCCTAATATGCAAATGAGATGGGATGATTATTGCTCGAAAATGGGGTCTATTTATAGGATTTCCAAGGCTAGAGGTGAGGTGTCAAGAATCAACGGTCAAGATTGAGCCTGAAGATATCAATGGTGAAATTGGAGGAGGTTGGATAAAAGGGAAAATTTGCCATCTCTATGGTGACAAGTGTCAAGAAGCTTCCAAGAGAGGTTGGATGAAAGGGAACATTTTTCATCTCTATGGTGACAAGTGTCAAGAGGCTTCCAAGAGAGGGGACATGTGGCTCAAGAATGACATGTGTCTCAAGGGGAGATTATCCACACCATAGGAGGCGAGGATAAGGAGGTTAGGATGTGCAAGCTGAGGTAGGTTTAATTAAACCTTGGGTTAGATGGAAGGGGTTAGGTTTAGAAGTTAGGAGACATGTGGGTAATTTGAATTTAAAAATTCAAATAAGACTAATTAATTCTCAACAACTCATAAATTGATTTATTTTAATTAATTAGAAGATTAGAAGAATTAATTGAAGTGGGGGGAGAGATTAATTAATTTGAATTAATTAATCAAAGGGGATTATGAAAATTAACCTATTAAATAAATCCTTAGATTTATTAATAAGTAGATGAAAGGGGGAATTTAATCAAATTACTTAATGAATTCAATTAAATTAGGAAGGGGGATTAATTAAATAATTGCTTAATTAATTAATTATCTTCAGACCATTTTTAGGTGTATATAGAACTAGTATCAGTAATTGAGGCATGTAAAGATGAATATTGGTTGAAAGCTATGGAAGAAGAACTAGATCAGATTGAGAAAAATAACACATGGACCTTGGTTCCCCGGCCTAAAAATCAAAATGTTATTGGAACTAAATGGCTTTTTAAGAATAAATTGAATGAGGATGGTCAAGTTATAAGGAATAAGGCTACATTGGTTTGTAAAGGATATTCTCAGAAGGATGGAATTGATTATGGAGAGACTTTTGCACCTGTAGTTAGGATTGAAGATGTAAGATTATTTCTTGCCTATGCCGCTTATAGAAACTACAAGGTTTATTTAATGGATGTCAAATGTGCATTTTTGAATGGGGATCTTGATGAAGAAGTTTATATTAAGCAATCTAATGGTTTTTTACTATCAGATGACATGAATATGGTTGATGATTTATATGGATTGAAACAAGCACCTAGAGCTTGGTATGCAAGGTTGGATAAATATCTTTTGAAGCTTGGTTTTACTAAGGGTAGTGCTGACAATAATTTATATTATAAGATCACTAATGATGATATAATGATTATTGAAGTATTTGTTGATGACATTATTTTTGGAGGTGAAGATAAGAATTTTCTAAGAATATGGAGAAAGAATTTGAGATGTCTATGATTGGTGAGATGAAATTTTTCTTAGGTTTGCAGATTAATCAGACTGACAAAGGTATTTTCATATGTCAAACTAAATATGCTAAGTAATTGTTGAATAAATTTGGTATGAGAGATTCTAAACTGGTAAGTACTCCTATGGTTACAAGTGATAATTTGAGAAGAAAATATGTTTTTGCACTGGTAAATCCTACAAGATACAAATCTATGATTGGGGGTCTACTTTATTTGACTCAAACTAGGCTTGACATTATGAATGTTGTTTGTATTGTTTCAAGATTTTAGAGTGATCCTAGAGAAAATTATGAGATTACAGTGAAAAGGATTTTTAGATACTTGCAAGGTAGATAAGAATGTGGCTTATGGTACCCTAAGGATGATAACTTTACTTTATGTGCATATACAGATGTTGATTGGGACTTCGGGCCTTTGTGTTGTAAGTGATCTCCTCTTCAATGGTTGAATCCTTGTCTTGAATGCAACACTTAGCCTTGAATGGAGACTTAGAATGATCAATTGCTTGAAGGAATGCTTGAATGCTTGAATGCTTGAGTATAGTTTCCACGCTTTTTCCATCATATCGAATGAAAGAGGAAAATGTAGTTTATATACTTGTCAATTAGGGTTAAAAGACTGATTTTCCCGACCTTAGGCCAACTAGGAAATGTTATTTTCCAATTTGCAAACAAAAAGGCCCGAAGTCCCATAGGAGACCGGGCCCAAAATTTGCAAACAAAAAGGCCCGAAGTCCCAACTTCTTCATTCATTCCTTCAATGAGTGTTCCTACTATATCACCACAAATGAACATGACGCAAGGGGGCAACTCGTTTAATCATTCCATTCCTCCTTGTAGTGTTCCTCCTGTCCAATCATCTCCTATGACTAACTATCATAGTGTCCCACCACCTTACTCTCTACCTTCTTTCAATAACATAACACCTCCATCACAATCTAACACGTCTAATATGAACTCTTCGACTGAAGCGACCATTAACAATCTTGCACAAACTATCTCTTCTTTACAGCAACAAATTGCCTCTATGAATCAATCTAAGTTTAGTGTGCCCACATTTGATGTTGTGAGCCCACTTTCTCTTGACATTGTTCGAGCTATCCCCCCTAAACATGTTGAAATTCCGCATTTGGAGCTTTATAATGGTAAGGGTGATCCTCTAACACATGTTAAGACCTTTCAAACAATATGTACTGATTTTGCTTATGACCAAAGGTTGCTTGCAAAATTGTTTACTAGAACATTAAGAGACAAAGCCCTACAATGGTATTGCTCGTTGCCTTCCTATTCTATTACTTCTTTCGAACAACTTGCAAATGCTTTCATCCAACAATTTCAAAACAATATAAGTCCTAAAGTTACTTTGATTGATTTAATGCATTGTAAACAAGGTGTTAAAGAAAAAGTCACTGATTTCATTGGTAGATATAAGCATTTGTATGCTCAAATTTCTTTTCCAGTGCCTGACAATGATATTCAAAGAATCTTTATTTCTAATTTACAAAAAGACATTAGAGAAAAACTCTTGTTTTCTGAGTTTACTTCTTTCCAACAGTTGTGCGCAACTCTTCACAATTATCAACTGACTGTGAGTCAAATGGAACAATCACACCCTATGACTCTGAGTGATAAGGGTGATAGTAGTCAACAACCATTTGGGAAGTTTAAACCGAACAGAGAGTCCATTAAATTCAATGAAAACATCATCAACAACAATGTGAATGTAGCATCAGGTGTGTCTCCTATTTCTAAGTTTTTCAAGAAAGAAAGAAAGTTTACTCCTTTGAATGAATCATTGCATAGTATTATGAATAAGTTATTGGAACAAAATGTGCTTACTCTTCCTCCTATAAGGCAAATTGATCCTGCAAAGATTACTTCACCTTATTTTGATAACAAATCTTTTTGTCAATTTCATCGTCAACCTGGGCATGATACTGAAAAATGTTTTGCTTTAAAGGGGAAAATTCAAGATTTGATTGATAATAATACTATCTCTATTTCTGGTGTGAATGATAAAGGCAATACATCTGTAGCTCCTCCTAACCAAAATCTTCAGATTTTCACTGATCCATTACCTTCTCATACCTCTAATGCGATTGATACTACTGATTCCTCTGTCTCACCTGATGATCTTGTGTCCATGACTCCGAATGTGATTAACTTTGTAGAGCAACAGAAAATCCCTAAAGAACCTTCCATCACATTTGATTCCAGTGAAACTATCAGGGCACCTGATGGTCCTTTATATATAGTTGCAAAAGTCAAGAACACACCTTGTTGTGGAGTGCTTATTGATCCTTCTTGTATGGTTAATGTCATCACTGAAGAATTTCTTTTTACTTTGCAATTGAATCAAGTGATCTATGACAAAACAGATGTGGTTGTGAAACTATTTGATGCATTTTCTTCTCTTGCAATTGGTTCTATTACATTACCTATTGAGGTCCGTAACAAATCCCTTGATGTGAACTTTGCTATTATTCCATCTTCCGAACAATTTTGTGTGAAGCTTGGCTATCCTTGGCTATCTTCCATGAAAGCTATTGCTTCTCCTATTCACAAGTGTTTGAAATTTCCCCATAATGGTGAAGTTGTTACTATCAACCATAGTCTCTTTAAACCAGCTTAAAGAACTTCTAGCGTTCCTCTTGATTACTTTTGGCCTAAACAATTCCAATCTCTTCCTCCGCGAAGTGATCATCTTTTCAAATCTTATCAAAAGTGGAAAAAAGATATGATCCTATCTCTAAGTGAACCTAGAACACCCAAACTTGAAATTCCTATCATTCTTGAGAAGGAAGTTCTTCCTTTGAAAGATAAAACTAATGTCTTTCCTCAAGAAGATTCCCAACCCATCCCTATGGATGTGCCTATGGCTATGATTAATAAACTTCCTAAAAGTAGACCTATCCCTCCTCGTCATGATGGACTTGGTCTCCTTCCAAAACCAAATATTCCTCCTTTATATGGAGCAGTTCCTCCTCCTTCCTCTTATGGAGAGAAGAGACCTTCTTCTTCTCCTATTGTTCAGCCTAAGAGACCACAACCTAAACACCCAAGTGATAAGGATGATAACATTCCTCCTCCTCAATCTTCTCAACTTCCTACTAAGACTAGATGAAATCATTCTGCGCGTGAATGCCAAGGAAAGCGTTGTCTTAGAGCTCAAACTTTGCAATCCCCAAAAACACCTTCAACAAGCATTATTCCATTTTCTCCTCAGCCGACGATTGAGCCGAAATCTCCTAAACATAAGATGCATGATGGTCTTGATCCTGTGCGAGTTAAAGATCCTATTTTTATAAATCTTGATGATGATATAGATGAAAATGTTATTCATGATGAAAATGCTACTTCTCCTGTTCATTCTGATAGTGAATATGAACTTGTTGATATTGATAACCATTTATCTAACAAATTTTCTAAAGCACTTATCCTAGCTCCTAGACAAGAACACCGTGGCTTGGGATATGAACATAGCCCTTATTTGGATCTTGTGATAGCTCCATCTGCTGTGTTGGATGTTCCTCCTCTAGCGTGTTCCCTGCCTTCCTGAAACATTGATCAGCAAGATCGGGGGGTAGATGACGTGCTAGACTAGTTTCATTAGCATAGCAGATTCTCTCCTCCTCTCTTTCGTTACTTCTTCTATGTGTTATTCTCATTCTTCTATTTGTTGTCCTTAGTGTTGTCTACTTGAGGATGATGCAAAGCATTGAGATCTCTCGATCTCTCTCATGTTGACTCAAAAGACACGTGTTCCCTTCTTCTAGGTGACCTTCCTTGATTGGGGAATGAAGAACAATTATGCATACATACATATGATATACATGAATTATCATACAGCATACTGACCCTGAGGAAAGTGAAGTCACCTCGTGCTTTGTGTTTTGTGTCTATTATCCTTGGGCTTATCTCACACTTGGGGGCTAAATCCTTGTGATAACGTGCTCCTTTCCCTTTTTCATTTTCTTATATGTATCACTACCTTAAAGCAATCACCCCCGGTGAGGCATGTGCGATCGCTTTAACGTAGGGGGGCATACATCCCGTTCATATCTTTTCAAGATACTTGAAAATTTCTTGACAAATTTAGCTTTGCCTTGAAAATTTTTGATATCTTTCTTGCATGACTCATAGTGAGGGAACCTTGCTACTGACAGTCATGGTTCTCCCTCATGATCTTCCCTTTTACCTTGTCAATTGAAGTCGTAAGATCCTTAGTCCACTGGGGGCTTGGTGTATCTTGCCTCCTTGATGTGGTGAAAGTTTTTCAATGTTGTTTCCTTGTACTTTACCAGAAGTATGAGTGTACGCTTATACTCCCGCTAAAGTGGGGGCTAAATGTAGCGTCCTAAAATTGTGACACTTGCAATTTCGACCGCATTTGGGTCTTCACGATGGTGACACAACACTAAACCTGAATGGAGACCCCAAAACTTGCTCATGACACCAAAAACTGCATTTTTCCAGCACCCTGGCCTGATCCTCCTTGCACCCTGTTGTCCTGGGAGGTGGGACCAGAGTGCCCAGCACCCTGGTCCTTCAGGACCAAGGTACCTAGCGCCCTAGTCCCCCAGGACCATGGCACCCAGCGCCCTGGTCCCTGGCCCTATTTTGGGCCCGGTCTCCTATGGGACTTTGGGCCTTTTTGTTTGCAAATTGGAAAAAAACATTTCCTGGTCGGCCTAAGGTCGGGAAAATCAGTCTTTTAACCCTAATTGACAAGTATATAAACTACATTTTCCTCTTTCATTCGATATGATGGAAAAAGTGTGGAAACTATACTCAAGCATTCAAGCATTCAAGCATTCCTTCAAGCAATTGATCATTCTAAGTCTCCATTCAAGGCTAAGTGTTGCATTCAAGACAAGGATTCAACCATTGAAGAGGAGATCACTTACAACACATTACATGCTACAACATACGACATACAACAAACAACAACATCTATACCTTCGCATATAAGGATACAAACATCCTTACAACAAGGTATTAGTACTTGTTTTACATTACATTTACAACATTTTCTCATTTCTTGGTTAATTCCAAAACCGGGGTTTGACCTAAGGGCAAACCCCTAATCCCTAACCCCCCAATCGTCTTCACTTTTCTGTGTGTAGGTTGTAGGTACGCGGCTGAAATTGAAGATCTGGAATCCTTGTGCAAAGACGAACAGATCCCCCTTCGTTTCGCAGATTTTTCGGAGGACCGTGTGCACGCCGGGCGCCATCGTCCCGTCAACTTTTGCTCAAATTTGCAGGACAGCGCCATCTCGACATTTTACTGCTAATTCCAGGTCCGCGGCTTCATCCTCTATCCCTAACTCAGTTTATAAGTGAATCTTTCTCACTTTCTATGCATTCCTAGCTTAATCATTCTATCTACATTCTTTACAAAAGAGGGTATCCTTGCTATCACAACCCTTGAAACTCATCTAGAATCCAATCTTGCATTGTATGGGATTTGATCTTGTGGGTTTCAACCCCTCTTTTGAATGTAAAGTCCCTCCTAAGTGAAAACCATCAACCCTAGTGACTCTCCCTTCTCCCTCCTCGGAGTTGGGGAGGGGAGAACGACTAGGGTTCGATTTTTCCGCTTTACACATACCATATCATATCTCATCTCAAATGAGATCTTACATATATACAAAACCTAAGACCAAATGTGTAGGTCCACTCACTAAGATTATTACATTTAATTCAATTAGAAACAAGTCTAGATCTGATGCATCATGTCGGTTCAATACATTTACAAAAATATCCAATCAATAAATCATCTCCATAACGTGTCATGCTGATCTGGAATAGATAATGCATACCGGTCCATAACCTAGACCAATCTGCCAGTAATAGAAAATATGTCAACCCGATTAGACCACTAACTAAAATACCAAAACCAACTATCCAAACCATGTCTTTGACATAATCAAGTGATCTCCAGATGAGAACAAGTCATCCTCAATGTCGGTGAACCATATAACCTATCGGTGAACAATATACCGATGACTGTGTATAAGTCACTGTACTTGTCGGTGAACATAATGTGTCGATTCAACATAACCATAGATCTCCAGAAGGATAAGTGATGACATCAATGATAAAACTAATGCAACACATCCATAATACCAACAATCTCCCCCTTTGGCATTGATGGCAACACTAGATGGAAAAACATCTGAGTACCAAAAACCAACAATCTCCAAAATAGATCAATACGAAATATCAAAACAAAAATGCAGAGAGTATATATCTCTCCCCCAATAAATAATCTCTCCCAAAGAATATTGTTTTTCCATAGATATCTCTCCCCCTTTGACATCAAATTCCAAATCAAATAAATACCAAAACATATAACCAACTAATATAACCAATTAATATAACCAACTACTCCCCCTGAGAAGTAGCTCTCCTCTATCAAAGCTAAAAAAAGGTTTCTCTTTTAGTAAAGAGAAATAATAGAGACAACATAAATGAGCACCATAACAAAAAATATTTTGATGTGGAAACCCTATAAGGGGAAAAACCACGGTGTGAAACCTTACCCTCAATCAGATGATACTATTGCAAATAGTATGTATATACAAATGGGGTCTGCACATGTAGAAAGGCCAACTGCCTAGAGAAGACTGCTCAAATGGGAGTCGCAATGACTACAGTAGGATGGTTAAATCCTAGAATAATGTACTACTCAAAATAGCATCTCCAATGCTGGATTTAGTAATGGTTAAGCTCTGACAAACACACCATAACGCAGAATATTTTAACGTGGAGACCTAGTGTGGGAAAAAACTCAGTGGGATTTGTAACCCACAATATTTACTCACTAGCCAATATGAATAAATATTACTTACAATAGGGGTCTGCACATGCAGAAAGGTTGATAGCCTAGAGTGCACTACTCAATGAAAAGAGTCTCACTGACTACAATATGGATAATTAAATCTAATACAATGTACTGCTCAAAATAGAATCTCTAATGCCTGGTTCAGTACCGATTTAAGCTCAGTCAAATACCTTAGCCAAAAACCTTTCGTTGTCTTACATAACCAGCAATAATATTTTATCCTTTTTCTTCCTTACTATTTCCATTCCCATACAATTACAAAAATGATCTATAAGATCTCATACATATGTGAGTCTTTTCCAATATACCAAGTCAGCTTACAATAATTAATTACATTTACAATACAATTCATATAAGAAAAAAAATTTCCCATGTCGACCTGAGTGTTGGTATACTTCATTGTCTGGTGTAATCTGGATGCCAGTGAATATGCTTGTCGGTGCCGGTGCCTGCCAGTGTATGATGTTTGCGATGCTGGTGTATGTGTAGAAACTTGTTGTTGGTTGGTTGCCATCAATGACAACATCAGCTATTCTCATTAGAGTATATAATGCCAACCATCTCCCCCTTTGGCATTGATGGCAACACTCATGAGAAAAATCCAAAAACTATTATCCAAAAATGAAATCCAAAAAGAAGTGTGCTCCCCCTGAGCAAGTGATCTCCTCTGTGCATTTATTTTTCTCTATAATACACCCCCTTTGGCATCAATGGAAAAGGATGTCAAAAAGAATCAAAGAATACAAAAATGCTACCTCATAGCCTATAACCAGTTTGTTACAATTTGAAAAGTGTCCGCCAAAATTATATTGAGGCTCTGCATGAATTTGTTACTATATGAGAGAATGGTCTTTGTCTACTAGATCATGTTGGTTAGATAGTGCATCTATTTCTTTGATGAACATCCCAAGCTAAGGAAATGGAGACAGAGAAATTGACAGAGGCTAAGGACTAACACTGAGAAATCATTAGAAAAAAAAGTACAAACATAGACAGAGAAACCAAAAGAAAATGTAAGTAAAGAGGAAGCAACTGATGGAAATAAGGAGGAAATAGTGAATGTAATTAGGCAAGTATCTATTGAAAGGAAATCCATTGTAGAACCAAGCACATCAACTAGAGAATTCAGACCCACTAACATAAAAAATGTTCTATTGGATTCTATCAAGAGGATAACAAATTGCAATGCCTTAGCATTTAAGGCTATTGATAACACATTACCTATCTTGAAGATGATTGTACCTACCTGTAAGATAGATCACATTAATTTTTCTTTAGGTAAATTGGACACATTGTCCAAATTCATTGCTGAAAATTTTATAACTATAGATAAGGTGAATGAGGATACTATAAAGGAAAGAGTAGATAAAGAGAAAGGAGAATTCTTTGAGAAAACCATCAAAGACTGTAATGAGCACATGAATTCATTATCTCCTTCTCCTAAAAGGACTAGAACTTTGAGGAAGAAGCAACAGGCTGTAAAGGAACCTAATAAGAAGCTAACACCAAAGATGAAACAAACTAAGACATTAGATACCCTTACACCAGAGGAACTAGTAAATGAGATAATACAAGATGGCAATCTTTGCAATGTAAATAAATACTATCATTCTTACAAAGATTCTGACAAGGAAATAATAGAAGCTAGTATTATTTTGCATTTAGACATCTATAAGAAGGTTTTGATTGAAGTTGTAGATGATCTTCCAAATGACTTATATCTAAGACTAGAGGCTAAAAGAATGCCACTAATGGAATTAGATAAAAAGCTAAAAGTTGAAGAATTATTGGTAGTGCACCTTATAAACTCTAGAGAGGAAATTGATGAACTAATTTTTGAAGAAAACTGGCTAGTATTTGTCAGTGGACACAGGCAGGTTATCCTAATAGCTAGTAGAATGAAAGAGATTGCTAATGAAACTACAGAAAGTTGGGATATATTTTTTGTTGAAAAGGAAAAGAAAGAGGAAAGGGAAAGATAGAAAATAGATAAATATTTTGCAAAGGTGTACCAAAAGGACAAAGGTAAAGGAAAGATTGGTGGTGTACCTACTATAAAAGTAATAGATAACATCCCTCCACTGGCTTAGGACACCCCTCCAATAACTTTAGCATCACCGGTACATATAGACAATCAACCAGATAAAGCAACTGAAGAAGTAACACATGATGATACTAACCTAGAGTCTGAAATACTTTTCACCATGAATGTGGATACATAAGATATTAACATTGTTGTGGATAAAGAGATTGCAGAAGTTAAGGCACCCGATGTTAAGGATAGTGAGATCTCTAAGTCACTGACACACACTATTGAATCTCAGTAGATTGAGATATTGACACAAGCTAAGGAACCGAAGGCAGAGAAACTGACAGAGGCTAAGGACACTAACACTGAGAAATCATCAGAAGAAGAGGTACATACATAGACAAAGAAACTAGAAGAAAATGTAAGTAAAGAGGAAGCAACTGATGCAAATAAGGAGGAAATAGTGAAGGTAATTGGGCAAGTGTCTATTGAAAGGAAATCCATAGCAGAACCAGGCACATCAACTAGAGAATTCAGACCCACTAACATAACATATGTTCTATTGGAATATATCAAGAGGATAACAGATTGCAATTTCTTAGTATATAAGGCTATTGATAACACATTACCTATCTTCTAGATGATTGCACCTACCTATAAGATAGATCACATTAATGATTCTTTAGGTAAATAGGATACATTGTCCAAATTCATTGCTGAAAATTTTATAACTATAGATAAGGCACATGAGGATACTATAAAGGAAAGAGTAGATAAAGAGAAAGGAGAATTATTTGAGAAAACCATCAAAGACTATAATGAGCACATAAATTCATTATTATAGGTACTTAACTCAACAATTTTGGAATATAAGGAGCTCTATAGAGAAGCTTGCAAGCCTCACCATCTAATTGAAGACATTGATGAGGAAATCATGAAGACATAGAAGGATATAGATGACATTGCTGATAATATGATAGGTTCTTCAGAACTCACCTTTGTTTTTTAACAGGAAATGGTAGTTTATGAGGAAAAGATAAAGAA
Source organism: Cryptomeria japonica (assembly GCF_030272615.1). Lineage (NCBI taxonomy): Eukaryota > Viridiplantae > Streptophyta > Pinopsida > Cupressales > Cupressaceae > Cryptomeria > Cryptomeria japonica. The sequence goes on along the minus strand of NC_081409.1, from coordinate 426,588,549 downwards.
ACTTGAGAAAGAGATTGCAAGGATAAGGTTAAAGGCTTGAGAAATCAAAAGTAAACTTGGTCCAAGATTGGACAGTCTCATTACTCAATAGGTTGAGATATCAAAGGCAATAGTTCAAGAAGAATGGTCACCAGAGCAACAGATGCACTATCTAACCGGCATGATCCAACAAACATAGACCATTCTCTTAGACAATAACAAATTCATGTAGAGCCTGAATCTAATTTTTGCAAACATTTTTCAAATTGCAACCAACCAGTTACAGGCTATGAGGTAGCATTTTGTATTCTTTGATTCTTTTTAACATCCTTTGCCATTGATGTCAAAGGGGGAGTAGTACGAAGAAAAATAAATGCATAGAGGAGATCACTTGCTCAGGGGGAGCACCCTTCTTTTTGGATTTCATTTTTGGATAGCAGTTTTTGGATTTTTCTCATGAGTGTTGCCATCAATGCCAAAGGGGGAGATTGTTGGCATTTTAAACTCTAATGAGAATAGTTGATGTTGTCATTAATGGAAACCAACTGGAAACCAATCAGCAACAAGTTTCTACACATGCACCAACATTGCAAACATCATACACCAACAGGCACCAGCACCGACAAGGATATTCACTGGCATCTAGATTACACCAGAAATGAAGTATACCAACACTCAGGCTGACATGGGAAAGTTTTTCTTATATGAATTATATTGTAAATGTAATTAATTATTTGTAAGATAACTTGGTATATTGTAAAAGGCTCATATATGTATGAGATCTTATAGATCATTTTTGTAACTGTATGGGAATGGAAATAGTAAGGAAGAAGGACATAATATTATTGTTGGTTATGTAAGACAACAATAGGTTTTTGGTTAAGGTATATGATTGAGCTTAAACTGGTACTGAACCAGGCATTAGAGATGATATTTTGAGCAGTACATTGTATTGGATTTAATTATCCATATTGTAGTCAGTGAGACTCTTTTCATTAAGCAGTGCACTCTAGGCTATTGGCCTTCCTGCATGTGCAGGCCCCTATTGTAAGTAATATTTATTCATATTGACTAGTGAGTAAATATTGTGGGTGACAAATCCCACCGAGGTTTTTCCCACATTGGGTTTCCTCATTAAAATATTCTGTGTTATGGTGTGCATTTATGTTGTCTCTATTATTTCTCTTTACTGCATTATTTCTTGTTTACCGGTACATTGATTTGGTTTGCAAAGTTATAAATAAGTTTAAATATTCCCCTAATCGGCTAGACACTGACTCACGCCCCCTCTCACTGTCTTTGGGACTGTCATTAAATCTAACAATTGGTATTAGAGATTGATCACAGGTTCAAATCACACAGGCTATGATGAGTGACATTGGGAGGAGGATTGTTGGCAGTGGGCTAGCATCCCTCGTAGGGATTTGTGACATTGTTTAACAACCTCTTGTGGATTCTATAAGTCTATTGGTTGTATCGGGCATTGACAAGTTGATCATTTGGTGCAACGACAACCCTACCTTGTAATAAGTAGTACTAATTGTTAGGAACCAAAAAGCAACTGAGAGGGGGGGTGAATCAGCTGTCTATGAATTTCAACCAAATTATAACTTATTCAAACTTGATACTTAATACCGGTAAACCAAACTTAATGCTGGTTAACAGATTAACAGTCAATATCAATATTGGTGAAACTTAATGCATGAAACAGAAAAAGAAACAACATCCACAACACATAACACAAATATTTTGACGTGGAAACCCTGTAAGGGGAAAAACCATGGTGGGAAACCTTACCCAAAATTAGATGATACTACTACAGATAGTATGCACACACAAATGGGGTTTGCACATGCAGAAAGGCCAATCGCCTAGAGCACACTGCTCAAATGGGATTCACAATGACTATAGTAGGATGGTTAAATCTTAGAATAATGTACTACTCAAAATAGCATCTCCAATGCTAGATTCAGTACCGATTAAGATCTGACGAACACCTTCAAACCTTCCTTGAACCTTCTCTTATAGTCTGCTCATATGATCTTCAATATTCACACATACCATGTTATAGTACCATACCATAACCTTACATACTATATCATATCTCATCTCAAATGAGATCTTACATATATACAAAACCTAAGACCAAATGTGTAGGTTGTCTCACTAAGAATATTACATTAATTCAATTACAAACAAGTCTAGATGTGATGCATCATGTCGACTCAATACATTTACAACAATATACAATCAATAAATCATCTCCATAACGTATTGTGCTAATCTAGAATAGATAACGCATATCGGTCCATAACTTAGACCAATCTGCCGGTAACAACAAATATGTCAGCCCATTTAGAGCATTAACCAAAATACCAAAACCAAGTATCCAAACCATGTCTTTGACATAATCAAGTGATCTCCAGATGATAACAAGTCATCCTTAGTGTCGGTGAACCATATAACCTGCTGGTGATCTATATACCTATGACTGTGTATAAGTCACTATACTTGCCAGTGAACACAATGTGCCAATTCAACATAACCATAGATCTCCAGAAGGATAAGTGTTGACATCAATGACAAAACTAATGCAACACCTCCATAATACCAATAGTATATATAGATGTGAGATCTCATTATAGATCATCATGGTTATGTTAGAGGTCATGGTCAAGGAAAGTAATGTGCAAATAATGTAATATCATTCAGGAAGAGGATTTGGTCAATCATTGGAGATAGAATTAGGTTTATGTAAGAGGATTTAGTCCTCTGGTATTGATCTTAATCGAAACTATACTCAGGCATAAAGATGCTATCTTTTGCAGCTCAACACTTCTCCGGATTGTAGTCTAGATTTCTATGTAGTCAGTGGGACTCCCTTTGTGATGAGTAGTGCGCTCTAGGCTATTGACCTTCTTGCAAGTACAGGCCCCTGAATTGTAATTCACATACTTAGTGTAGAAGTATTATCTGACTATGGGTAGGCTTCCCACCATGGTTTTTCCCTTTATTGGGTTTTCCACGTATAAATCTTGGTGTCATTTGGATGGCTCTTATTATGTGATTATTGTTTATGCTTAATTGGTTTAACTAATATTTTGGTATTAAAGTTTTAAATTGCTAATAATTCTAATAATCTATGACAACTGATTCACCCACCCCCCCTCTCTCAATTGTCTTCCCATTTTTTGAACTGTCTAACAAACTTTTCCATAATGCTTTTTTGACAACCAAAAGCTTTACGGAGAATTTCATACCATTTTGTGCTCAAATAAAAACTTACTATAAATAGTAACCTCATGTAAATGCAAGGCTAAGACACCATTTTCCCAACAAATATCCCACTTGTCAAACACCTTGCAAGAGCAAAGGGAGTATCAACATAATGAATCTATTGCTAGGGGCCATGAGTCCCATAGCCTCTGAACAACATCTAAACTTCTTTGTGCTCACATCCTTAGTTAAATAATTTGCAACATTCATCAAAGTTTCTACCTTAACTAGCTTCACCCTACCATCTTAGACCATATATTTGATAAAATGATACTAAACATCAATATGCTTGTTTTGGGCATGAAATGTCAGGTTCTTAGCAAGGGAGATCACACTCTCACTATCACAATAAACTGTCACAACTCCTTGTTTTATTCCAATGTCTAAACATAGTCTCTTAAGCCAAATGACCTCTTTACAAGCATGAGTAACTACCATATACTCTTCTTTGGTAGTGGACAAAGCAACTACATCATGTCTCTTACTTATCTAACTAATTGCACCACCAAATAAAGTAAACACATAAGCACTAGTGGATCTTCTGCTATCAATATCACCTGCCCAATCTGAATCCACATAACCATGAATATCAAGGGAAATCATGTCTCCAAATGAATTCCCATGATAACACAAAGAATACTCTGAGGTACCCTTCAAATATCTGAAGACTCTTTTGACTGCATCTCAATGAACACTACTAGGATTAGACATATCTGGAAAGAACTCCCACTACTTGGGCAATGTCTGGTTTAGTACAAACCATAGCATACATCAAACTTTTAACTGTACATTGGTAAGGCACTCTTCTCATGTCTTCCATCTCTGATGGGGATGTAGGACAATCTGTAGTAGATAATTTTGTTCCAACTATAAAAGCAACAGACAATGGTCTACAATCTTGCATGTTGAACCTCTGTAACAATGAATTCACATACTTACTCTGGCCTAGCCATAGCTTTCTTTTCACTCTATCTCTTTTAATTTCCATCCCAAAATGTGTTTCATTGTACCAAGATCTTTCATTTCAAATTTAGCAGTGATCTGATACTTTAGTTTTGAAATCATACATTTCCCTTAACCAATGAATAACATATCATCAACATATAATGCAATGTATAGGAAATGATCACCATCAGATTTATAATAAACACAGTGATCTGATTTAGAATGCTCAAATCCCAAACTGAACACATATGTATCAAATTTATGATACCACATCCTGGAAATTTGTTTGAGGCCATACAGGGATTTCTTTAATTTATAAAACCAAATTACTTTTACCTTTCACCACATAGTGCTCCGGCTGTGTCATATAGATATCCTCCTCCAAATCACCATGAAGGAAAGTCATTTTCACATCCATTTGCTCAACCTCTAAATCATAAGTAGCAGCAATAAAAAGTAAAAATCAATGGATATCATTTTGGCAAAAGGATAAATTATCTCACCATAATCAACACCCTCAACCTGAGAGTAGCCTTTTGCAACCAACCTCAATTTATACTTGTCAATGCTTCCATCTAAACCAATATTTTTCTTGAACACCCATTTGCAACCAATAGGCTTTCGTCCTTTAGAAAATGGTACAAGATCCCAAGTATCATTCTTTTTCAATGCTACCATTTCTTCTTCCATAGCAATCTTCCAATATTTAGCATCATTCATACCTAATGGCTCTTCTACAGATTTTGATTTATCCACATTAGTATTCAAAGAAAAAATACACCTCCAATCATTAGGTGAATACCTTTTAGGTTGTTGTCTATGTCTTGTAGACCTTCGAACAAGCTGAGTTGGAGGTTCTTCCTCCTCTTCTGAAGATTCAGAGCTAGATGATCTCTCCTCAACTTCTTGCCTATATAGGGGTCTTGATTCAACTCTTTTAGGTGTAGAAGGTGTTGGCAATTGACACTCATCTGATGATCTTTGATGCTTGATTTATGGTCTAGGGTTGTTATTGATAGCAACTCTTCTTGGAGACTCAATTGGCCGGTCATGATTGATCTTATCTGGAAGTTAGAGTTAACTTGTAGGTAGTTAATCGGTAAAATAGGGTATTTCGGTAATGTTTTGGTTTGGAATAAGTTTTGATGATTGCAGTAATTTTGGTGGTTGATTTCATGTTCTTGATGAATGGTAATATCCTTAGGAAGTGCGTGAATACACTCTTTTGGTTTGATGCTATGTTTTGTTCAAGATTGAAGACAACTTGGAGATACATGTTGCACTTCTTGAATCTGAATTGAAGGAAATTTCTTGAATTGGCGATTAGTTTTGGTGGTAATACTAATGTGGTGATCCATTTTTGGGTGATTGAGCATAGTTTCACATGTGCACTTTGCTTACAGACAACCTGGTAGCTGACTAAGACAAAAAAAGAGTATTTAGTAGAGTGAAAATAGTCAAAGATTCAGTGCTTAACCATAACTCATTCTTGCATTGTCAGATGCTACTTGAGAGTTCATTTCATTGTATTTCCTCATTGTAATTAAATTGTAAGTTAGTGAGACTTCCTTGAAGGTTGTAGCCTTCCAGGTAATTGTAATTGAGTAGTGAGCTCTAGGCAGTGAATTTGAATGCAAGTGCATTCCCCATCTATGTAATATTTATGTACTCCTAGCCATAGTATATGAATATTGTGGGTTCTAGCCCCACCATGGTTTTTCCCTTTCCAGGTTTCCACATAAAAATTCTGGTGTTGTGGATTTGTGGATTCTTGGTTGCATGTTTATGTTATTTTTTGTTATGCATTGCTAACCGATGGATAAAGAATAAGTTTGTGGATTTGATTTTTGGTAATCACTAATTCACCCCTCCTCTTAGTGATCCCTGATTCTAACAGAAGGAAATTGAATAACCTCTTTCTTTTTAGTCTATTTTGGCTACAATGTAACAGAAGGAGACTTAATTTCTTTAAAAATAACACTTCTACTATGAATTACCTTTTGTGCAACAGGGTCCCAAATCTTGTATCCTTTCACACCATAACTATACTTGATGAAGATACATTTCACAGCCTTGTTCTCCAACTTTGTCCAGTTCTCCTTTGGCACATGTACATATGCCTCACAACCAAAAACTCTAAGATGTCTCAATGAATCTTTGTGACCCAACCATGCTTCCATAGGTGTTTTATCAACAAAAGCTGATGTAGGAGACTTGTTAATCAGGTTGCAAGTAGTGGCAATGTCTTTAGCCTAAATCTTTTGTTCTAGATCAACACCACTCAACAAACACCTAGCCTTCTCCATAAATTTCTTGTTCATTCTTTCTGCAACTCCATCCTATTATAGAGAACACAAAGTTGTCTCCTGTCTGTTAATGCCACAGTCTTTACAAAATCTATCAAAATCATTAGAGAAAAATTCACCACCATTATCAGTCCTCAAACATTAATTTTCTTTCTAGTCTGCAGCTCAACCATTGCTTCAAATTCTTTAAATCGACTGAAAACTTCAAATTTACTCTTTAGAAAATATACCCATGTGCTACTAAAATCATCAATAAACAAAACATATTATGTGGGTTTTCCAATCAAATAAACATCACAAGACTAAACATATCATAATGAATAAGATCCAAAACACCACAAGTTTTATGAGAACTTGACTAAAATTGAATGCGGTTTTGTTTTCCATAAATGCAATTCTAATAGAAATCAAAGTCAAGATTACAATCATTCAAACCTTCAACAAGGTTTTTTATTTTTCAAGGTTCATTGACCCTTTTCTCCAATGTGGCCAAGCCTTTGGTGCCATAACATAGTCTTCTGATGCAGGAGCATCCCCAGTCGATGAGCAATCTTGCATCATCCAAAAATATTTTGTTTCAGTTTTTGTTCTTGTTTAGCTCTTTGTGTAGTTTTATGTGTTCTTGCCAGTTGGTAGGTCGGTAGTTGCTTGTTCTTTGTGGCAGATCTTATTTTTCAGTTTCCAGGCTTGTTCATGTACTTAATTCTAGTTTTCCAGTTCTTTTTGGTTCTTTTCCAGTAAGTTGTCACTTTTGGATGACTATTTTTGGGTTCTTGGAAAGTTCTTGTGCTTACAAGTTGGTTTTCCTTCATTATCGGTGCAATTATTGATGTGTGGTTCCATCTTGGGTCTTGTCCGATGTTCTTTGGTGTGTGGTCAACCTTCATGCTGAACCACATCGCTTGTTATTTTCCAAAAAGATTTATTTAATTCTTAGGGTTGACCTAATTACATGTTTCATTTTCCATCATTGGTAAATGTAATCTTATGAGGCTGACTCAGATATGTTCAGGTGGGTATAATTATGTCATCATTTGAAGGGACAAAGGAAGTAGAATTGAGAATAAGGATTAAGATTCACATTTTGTGATTTGATTGATTCTTAGAGTCTTCGATTGAATTGTATCTAGCTGATAGCTTGCATGTAACCGGTCAATTGTCAGATGTTCTTTGATGATTACATGATGATTTCCAAATGATTGCTGGAATTCCTAAGACAATAATATGATTTGTCTATGTGATCTTGTTATGTTTTCTTGTTGTTTTCATTGTGTTTCTCTTGCTACATAAGTTGGTTGATTCTCTTTGAGGGTTTACCAGTTATGGCTGCATCATCTTCTTTATAGGTAACTTTGCTTCAAAAGAAAGAGAATCCTTAGGTACCCAAAAGACATTTCCATCCACTGAAGATGAAACCCTCAAATCTTCCACATATTTACTTTTTATAGAAGCTATATTACACTCAACAGTGTATGCGTCTAGCTTATACAAAGTGTCGAACCTAACACCTCTAGCAATTACCATAGCACCCTTAATCATCTTAAATCCTACTTCAGAAAAGACTACTTGCACACCCACATCTATTAGTTTTATCATAGATAAAAAATTTGATTTTGAACCAGGGATATGTATCACATGATTAATCCTTTTTATTCTACCATCAAAAACTGATTCTAACTTTACCTCGACCAACAATGTCTAAATGTGAATCATCACCCAAGTACACCTTACCTCCATTAAATTATTTATATTCATAAAACCAATCTCTATTGGTAGTTATATGAAAAGATGCCCCTGAGTCAATTAACCAAGCATCATTACCTACATGAGTCACCAAAGCTACAATGAATGCATCACCATCTTCCTTCTCAGACTCAAAATCAGAATCAAACTTCTTCTTTTCTTCTTTGCAGTCCTTATGGATGTGCCCTGGTTTACCAAAATTCTAGCACATGACTTTGGACTTTCCAAGAGATTTTGATCTCCTTCTTGATTTGGACTTGACACACTTCTCATTCTTCTTGTCTTTCTTCTTAGTTCTTTCACAAATAGTTAGGGCTTCCTTCAAACTGAGGGATACCTTCATCCACATCTCTTCACCAAGTAGGGCACCCACTACATTTTAAAACTTCAAAACAACATAAGTACTACTGATAGGCATAACAAGAGAATCCCACAAATTAGGCAAAGAACAAATCAAGATCTGGCATTTCTCCTCTTCATTCATATTAACACCGACAAAAATCAATTGAGCCACCAACATATTGAATGCTTCTACGTGGTTTGCAATTCATCCACCGTCTTCTATATTCAAGGAATACAATTTCTTCCTCAAGAAAATCTGATTTAATAAAGATTTTTCTTGATACATTTCACCAAGCTTAGTCCATAGCTTCTTTGCAGATTTTTCTTCATGGATATTGATCAGATTAGAGTCTTTTAGGCACAGTTTGATTAGACCCTTGGATTTTTGGTCCATAACATCATACCGAGCCATCGTATTAGATTCTGCAGGCCTTTGGACATTCACATTAACATCCCATAGATCTCAATCTATTAGCAAATCTTCCATCTTCAGCTTCCACATCTCAAAATTTGTTCCATTAAATTTATCCACCTCTATTTTTGCTGACGAACTTGCCATCTCAAAATTCTTGCAACAAGATCAAAAAGTGTCTTCTGCACAAGCTCCCACTCAAATCTAGATTAGTTCAAAAAACCCAAAAAACCACAACTGAAACCAAAGGTGATCAAGCTCTAATACCACTTGTAAGGAAGTTAAGTAGTGGAACAATTTCCTACACTAATCTTGAGAGGAGGGCAAGGAAAAAACTTTTACATATCATCACAACAGTTAAAAAAAATTGAATAGATAAAATAATATTCAAACCATAACATAGTGATTTATGTGGGGAAAACCCTACACTCCAAAAGTTTCCTAATATATTATTCAGCAATCAAAACATATTACAATATACTTACAGAGAAATCTCTTCACATGAGTACCACTAATCAGAGGTTCAAAGGTAACTCAATAGCCATAATAGTCCTACACACAACCTCTATCTCATGCACCTCATATATAGGAGATACAATACAAGAAATCATCAAATGATATTACAAAACCATGGGTTAAAACCACCCAATAAGGTGTGACAACCTTATCTCTCTTATAGATTCCCTATGATGTGTCTAATGTATTTTATATTTCCTATTTCAGGAGTACAAACTTCCAGAGGCCATAACTTGAGAGTTGTGTGTCCTATTGACGAACTGTTTGAAGCGTCGGAAATTTCGTGAAGTGATATAATGCCTCGCAAGACACTACACCACATACACCCACTTTTCAAGGTATTTTAGGGCCTCTAAAGTCCTCAAAATCAAATTTAATCCTTTCATTGGACCCCTCCAAAATGAAAAATTTAATATCTTCAAAACTAGCTGTGATCTTGCAATGTAACTTTACCAAAATGCTTATCTAGCCAACTAGAAGCTTTAGGGAGAATTTTGTACCATTTCATGCTCAAATGAAAAATTACTATAAATAGTAACCTCATGTAAATGTAAGGTTGAGACACCATTTTCTTGAATGTCTCAAAGAGATGTTAGTTTATGATATGCAATGGAAAGATTTTTCTATTTGTTATTATATTTGGAAATGCTATAGTAGACATGCGTTTAAAATGAGAAATTATAGTCAAGGCATTATAAATTATATCAAACAAAATTTGTCTCCAAATACACTTATTCAAAATGAAATAAATACAATAAGGATGAGTAAAACAAAATCAACAACCTTTGACTACCAAGTGCCCATGTCAACATGTATGCGGAACGTGGAGGGGCAGAGATTATCTTATTTGGTAGAATGTTGCAAAAAGATTTTATCTCATGCAATGCAATGATAGCCAATGCATCTCAAAAATATGTGAAAATGAACTCATGGAAAGGGTTTTTTAGAAACACAACCTACACAAAAATGAATTTGGTAGAAAAGGCATAAGGAACCTTTAAGAAAAATGCAACTAGTAAATAGAGCACTTGTGATGAATTTGTGATTGTGTTTTGGTGGTATTCAAATATGAGGCAAACATATATTATCGCTTGAACTAAATGATTGCACAAAATATTCAAATTGGGTTTAACGATGGTTGGGTATGTACAAAAAGATGTGGAAAAAGAAACGTTCAAGAAAATGCTATAGTTTAGTTGGAAAGTGCAGCAATTTGATTAGAAAACTTTGGAAACTGGTATACAAATGATTTAAATGTTTCTAAGAAAATGCAACCAGCAAGTGGGATATCGTATTCCCTGTATTATTGCTTCAAAGAGATGTTAACTTTGAGAGTGCAATTGAAACATAGAAACACACTGAAATCATAATCTCAAACAACAAAGAGATCAAAATGCTATAGTTAGGAATGCTTTTAACAATTTTGCATGCAAATATGGAAGTATAGAAAAATACTTATAACCATTTAAAATAATACATGAGTTAAAACCATTGGGTGTGCCAAATGTAACATCATAAAATGGTTTAGTCAAGTTAGTCAACAAATAAATCAAACCATTTTAGTGTGTACCAAGAAAAATTGAGATAAAAATCACAATAAAAGACAAACAACATCAATAAAATATACTCGTGATGTTCTCATCGTAAGGAATCTTCCTTTTTCTCCTCATCTCCACAAACCTCAATTGCACCGAAGTTAAAAAATGGAGAGTGGGAGAGATAGATAGGTTGAAGTATGGAATGCTCTCAAACTAGCATAACAACATAGTGTATATGAGTGAATTATGGATGTAGGTTATGGATGTGCCTTTGGAATCAAAATGGTATTATGATAGTGCAATGATAAATGGATATGCAACCAAAAGGGCAACATAAGACTATGATAAAAAGTGGATGATTTTATAAGAGGGAAGGGATCAATTTATAGATTTTGGGGCTTGGAAATGAACTATCAAGATCAAAAGTTGATCAATGGATCGGATTGAAGGAAAGAGAAAGGTGTGCTCACACATGTGTGAGCACACCTTGGGAAAAAAAACCATCATAGGGAAAATAGGAAAGTGTCCTCACACATGTATGAGAAAACTTTGGGAAGCCCACTTATCCTAGGGGAAAGGGGATTGTGAGAAACCTTGGGAAGTTCATGAAGTTGACAAGTGGAAACACTTGTGGCAAAGGTGTAAGGGTTATGAAAGGGGTGATATGCCATATGGGCCAAAAGAGGAAAGTATAGGGTGGCTCCATGGGGAAGAGAAATTCTCACATGTGTGAGCACCCCTTGGTCAAAGGTGATGATGGGTGAGATGACTTGGGTAGGTGTGCGGTATTTTAAATTTGAATAAATACTAATAGGTATTAGGATTTAGGTTAATTAGTTTAATGGGGGGAATAAATTGTGGATCTGTAGAAATTATAAAAATAGCCTAATTAAAATGAATTAATTTGACTAAGTAGGATTAGGGATAAAATTGGAATATATCTCTAAGGTGTAATTTGATTTATTGAAATAAATCAATCTTTGGGAGAAATGGAAAGGGGGTATTAATTAAAGATAATTAAATTAATTCAAAGGTAATGAAAGGTTAATATGATTATTAAATTAATCATACAATTCAAGGGATGATTAATTAAATATTAATTTAATCAATTCTAAGTGTCTACAAAATTGACAATAATGAGTTAAAATATTGGTGTACATCAATAAGTAAGTCTAATATGAAGCACATGTGGTGTGTGATAGCCTTGATGATCACTTGTCAAATGTATAAATAATCAAAAATTGGTATTTGTAGAATAATTTTAATTGAACTTAGACTTGAGATTATCCAATACCAATATTTTTAAACCTCAAGAGAGTATATTAAACCTATTGTTAGACTTCCTCAAACATCTTGTCACTTTATGAGATCCTAAACCTAAGGGAGAATAAACATGTTGAAAGGTACCTCAATATGTGGTACTTGTCATTCAAATTACACTGAGAAATCTCTCATTTCCCATGCATACTCACACCTAACTACCAACATGAAAATTATGTTTTTTCCTATGTTGATCATGATGACACTTATACCTAATATTAGATTTATTGAGTCTCCCTTATTATTAGAGATGTATTTTCCTACTTTTGTCAATGAACTTTTTATTGGGATAAGGTGTATCATACACCTTGCAGGTCCTGATGTTTGGGTTATGTTGGTTAACAGATTCATCCCTCTTTGAAAACTAATGAATAACACTCTTTCGCCCAAAAATGAGACTGATCTATCAAACAACAATTGGGTAAACTATTAAGTATTTTTTCTATAAATTTTAGAAAGGTACAATTCTCTTTGTATGATTACAATTTTGTTTTTTCAAATATATAAACAGGTATAATTTTAAATAGAAAGTGGTAAAGGTACCTAAAATTTAACAATAACTATGCAACAATTGAGGAAATAAAAGATTGAATAAAAATAATAACTTTAAGTTTTCAACTTATAACCTACAAATTATTGCAACACATAGAAAGGGTCCATCACTAGTATTAACACATAGATTGGCATAATATCTAAATAATGCTTCCTACTTCATATGAGTTGCATGAAAATAACATCCACTTGTCTAGACTTTAAAAGCATCAACATCCTCGTAAAGCCTCTACCCTTTTAAATAGGATTTATGAATTGTCTTCGAGAGTTAAGATTGCCCTCTCCTTGGCATGGTGAACCATTTCTTGGCTATAACACCTCTATAGTAGCCCTTCTTTACATTGAATTCACATTGTGAAAAAGTTGGATCCTAGTGTGAGTAAACATCTTGGTCTGGTAGGCAAAAGTAAGCATGCATTGTGGCTCAATCTAGGGTTAATAAAACTATATCATCTCTGGTTTTGATCTACCAAGTACCTGGGTCATATCTACTTATACATTCCATTATTAAATGTGTGTACTAAATTGCTACTAGGAATGTTGTTGCTTCTAGCAACATTCTCTCAAAAAATATTTGCATAATCAGGTGCATATTAGGGTTTTTTATCCTTCTCCAAAATTTATTCAAATCATTGTATCCTAGTCGAGTATCTCCAACCTCCAACAGTGTGTTCTCTAACCCATTTAAATTCTCATAGCCAAAGGATTTAAACTTCATTTTGAATTATGTTTCAAAACCCCAAGAAAATTTTGATAGTACCTTCCCTTATTTCAACTGCTTTTAGCTATGTAATTCAAAAACCCTAGCACTATGAAAAATATTATCTTTAATAGTTCCTAGATGACTTACTTTTCCTATGAAAATGTTGCAATATATGCTTCAATTTTGGACATTGTGGTGTCTTTGTTGAAAATATCTGTTCTTAAACTTGGTTGACCTCCTAAATTATGCCCTTCCAAATGACAATTTAGGCTAAATAAACCCTTCTTGTTGTTGCATTAATTCCAAACCTACTTTGTCCCTCTATAATTAATGCTCGGTATTTTAGGCATGATCAACATTTTGGCCCTTATTTTGTTAGAAAAGTGCATCAAACTTTGATCAATTTTTTAAAACTTCAATTTATCTAATACTAAGCCATTTATTATGAAAGTTTCCTTTATTTCTTCTTTATCTTAGCTTCCCCTTTAGGTCAAGATTAGGTATCAGGTCCTAACGAGGTTTTCTAACTTACTCGTGACTCGATCATTACTTTAGGCTTCAATGTTTGAACTTTGGCTTTATTTTCTCCTTTAACCTTAGTATAAATCACAAGGGCTTCACTAGCTTGGCAATATTATATCACGTGAATTCATATTGGGGGGTTTAATATCCCAAAAAAGAGGGTGCAATATATTTCCTATTGGTAAAAATAGGGTTTTTTATTTCTGACTATGAAAAAATATAATATTTGATGAAAATAGGGTGGCTTTTAATTCAGGATGTGTATTGGGAGGGGGTGACAAAAAAGGAGTTTAGGGCAATATTTTTTCAAAATATGGAGATTCTTTAGTATGCCATGAATGCACGTGCTATAACCCTGGTTCACTAAGTGAAGCCCCCATGGTATAAATCAAGTGATCGGGCTCCGACATAGTTAAGAAACTATGTCAGGGTTTGGCACTTATTTCAAAACCTAATGGACTTGGTAGATAAAACATGAGACTTGAACAAGTCAGAATCAACTTGAAAATAAAGTTTGGGTTCGAATATCGGACTCTGACAAGGCATTTGAAACTTAAACTTTTGAAAGATTTTGAGACCAAAGAACTATAAACATTTATAAACCAAGTACTGAAAAGAACATTGAGGTTCAAAAGAACTTCTAAAACAAAAGGAAAAGGTTGCCAACATTTAAAGCACTTTGAAAATGAAATGGGGATACTTGAACTACTATGAGACGGCTTGTCAGACTCCAACAAGAGCTTTAAACCAAGGCAAAAATCTAAACTATTCTTAAAAATTGTTATTTACACATTTAAGAATGAATTATTGGACTTGAAGCCAAATATGAAGAGAGACTTAAATTTTGATAAAGGGGTGAAATTTGAGGCAACAAGTTATTTAATAATTTATCATTTTATGTGTCTTAATTAAATGGGATATTCAATTTTGTTTCTTGGTTGTTGTGTCATGTATTTTTTTTTTCCATTTACATTAGCACCAAATATATTTGTAAAAGAATATTTTATCACGGAAGATGCTTAAGGCCATAAATTACAAAGATATAGTGTAAGAGATATTATGAAATGCAAGAGCGTGATTAAGAGGAAGGTTACAATGTGGATTAAGAATCTTGGCTCACCCATGCTACATGTCATGACACATCATAGAGAATCTATATAAAAGTGGTAGATAATAAGTATGGTCTATGGATTGTATGGATTTTTACTATGGTATTTTCAGGACCCTATTTGGGCCCATGGTAATGCTTTGTGGTGATTTTATGGGCCTTCATGATCCTATATATTGAGAGGTTAATATGGATACATAAGAGAAGATCTTTAACAAGGTAATGCTATCAAATTTAAACCAAAGAAAGAGGATGTTGATCTCCATCGAGCGAAGGACTTGATATTGTATTGTAATAGGTCTAATAGATTGGTATGGTACTTTGGAGGCTGATTTTTTCTCAAAAGAGTATTCTTATGCCTCTCTATGTCATTCTCTTTCATATGGTTGAGATTCATTCCATCTCTCTCTTTATTTCTTTTATAAGTGTTATTTACATGTCGAAATGCTATTGAAATTCTTGTAATGCTGATTAATTGTTAATCTCCTAGAAGATTTAATGTGGAAATGCCTATAATATTTAATAATTATGAAGACCTTATTTAATTGATAAGGTTTTTGTGGATAATTTATCAACACTTTTTAATATTTATCCACCTTTAAATCTCTTTTTTCCAACCCTTTTCTTGACTATCCCAAATACACATCTAAAGGGCTAGGTGGGAAGAAACCAAAATAATATTCCAAATGAAATAAATGGATCTATTACAAGTGTAACACCCTGCTAAGAAACCCTAGAGGAAAAGACCAACTTAATCAAATAAAGGTGAATTTAAAATAAAATAAAATAAATGTTTCTAACATTAGAAGGTTAAGAATGGAACTGTAATGCACATGCAGAAGACATCTACAAAATTTCCCCTAAGGTCTCTCAACGTAGATACAATCCTGAAGAAACAATAGCCGATGAAATTAAAACTAAACAAGGATTGCATTACTACATGAAAGAATATATTTCTAAATAACAATTGAAGTATTTCATTTAAACCATTTAGATAATTATACATTTATTTTTAAAGAAAGTTGGCAAGCCACATATATATTAATATAATAATAAGATATAAAATTTGGTTTGATGAGCATACCGATGGGAAAGAATGAGAAAAAAGAAAACCTCTGGTTATAGCTACAATTTCAAATGAAATCCCCTAAAAACTAATGCTAACCTAATGCAACTAAATTAGTGAAATGATAGAAATATCATTTTTACAAGACCAGAATACCAATTTTCCAATTGGCTACAGGACAACATAACTGACTCGATCCTGTTACATTCCAAAAATATTAACTTGGGATAGTTAATATTGCATGTAGGCTTATAATTCCACAACCTGACCATCCTCAACAGTTTTGAAAATGGAGAGCCATCTGACATCCATAATTATGCCCATCAAAATAGGTAGCATAATTTACCCTCTACTTTACTCATTCATTGGTTGTATGCTTTCATTTTGATGTTCTTGCACCATGCCCCTATCTATTATAGGTGGAATTTGAGCTGACCCTATAGCTTCATTGGAGCCATATGATAGCACAGGCCCTAAGGCAACATTCAAATCTGGCACTACTGATTGCAGGGATGGATTCACCTTGAAAGGTTCGACATTCAACAAAATTAACAGGGCATTCGACTTTTTCTTAACCAAAGTAACCAATTCCTACCCTATTTCCCTACGGTGTCTATCCAAAGCACTTTGGATATAAGAAAAGTTCTGCATCTCCAGCATATGTTTAATGTTGTCATAAATTGACACAAAGACATGTCTGGATAGGAGGAAATGTCATGGGAAAATGCCCCCAATGTGGGCGTTACCCTCCCATAAGTCATATTTTTGGGCCGCAAGGAGAAGTTTATTACCAGACATAAATTCTTCCTTGACAACTTTGGCAGCAATTAACTCAAGCATTGAAAAGGATTATTGTAATTCAAAATCATTTGATAAGAAAATAGAGATAAGTTGTGAAGGGAAGATGGCTCATCTTGTCGGAGGAAACAAGATTTCTTCACCAATCACCTGCTTGATGCTCCTCCTGATCTGGTATGATTGAATTTGTAATACTTGTCCTAGAAAAATGTTTGTAATGTTCTCTGTGAAGGGTCTCTCCCACTCTTCGACTTCTAAGAAGACTCTATAGTTGCACGTAAAATACTCTGTGTGGTCTCTGTGACATGTTGCACAAGTAGAGTCCATTTGCAATCTTCCTTCCGTTGAAGCTAGTGAGCCCTAATCCAGTGTTTTGTCTGTTTTCCCTCTTCAAAACCTATGTTATGCACAAACAAGTTTATCTTGCATGGGAAGAATGCCTTTTAGGTGGAGGAAGTGATGTTTAATAGCTAACCCGTCCATCTATATTATAATTATGAAGTCTTCCTACTTGCAAGAATTCACATGTGATAGCTTTGCTAAACCATGAACGAGGTGTTATCCTATTACATCTCACACGCACCAAGGATGTAGTCATGAATACAAAGATGGCAACGGAATAATTTAAGACATATTGCACATGAGGTCATGCTAAACGATTAATTCACCCTAGTTCAAAATTATTTCTGCAAGTGTAATTAAATGGCATTTAAGTGATTAAACTATTAGATTTAATGATAGTCCCAAAGATACTGAGAGGGGGGGTGAATCAATGTCTAACTGGTTAGCAGAATATTTAAACTTATTTATAACTTTGCATCCCAAAATAGTGTACCGGTAAATAAGAATTATTGCTATGAATAGAAATAATAGAGACAACATAGAAACACACCATAACACAAGATATTTAACGAGGAAACCTGGTGTGGGAAAAACCTCAATGGGATTTGTGACCCACAATATTTATTCATTGGCCATTGAATAAATACTACTTGTAATACCCTAAAAATGGTCATCTAAACCATGGGCCCCTAATCTTGATAACATCACCAAGGTCCTAACCAAAGGCAATTAAATCAATCTTGAGCACATTATTAATTCCTCAATCATCAAATATCACATGGCAAGTCAATTACTCTATATTAATTAAATATTTATTTAATTAGTTGAATCATTCCAAGAAAATCATTTTTTAATCAATTATCCTATTTAATTTATTAAATATCCTAGCATATTTAATTAATTAATAAATTTGCCATTAATCATGCAAAAAAAGAATTAATTACAAAGCAAGAGTTGAATTGAAAATAAAATAAAAGAATTGAATTGAGAGAAAAATCAAACTTGAGATATTATTTCTTTTTCTAAATTTAGAATTTGAAATGGAAAAAGCAATTAAATGAATTATTCATCATTCTCTAAAATTGGAACTCAAAGCTTTTCAGAAAAAGAAGTTCAGTTGCATTGAAAAGACTCTTTTCTTGAATAAATCAAAGGTTTATCTATTTTAATCACAAGTGAATGCAATTAATTAATTCTTATTTCTAATGCAACTTGAACTTCCTATCTAAATGCATTTCAATTAAACTATAATTGGAATCTATCTCAAGGTTAACTGAACATTATTTCTCAATTATTTTCAATTAATCCTAAATTGAGATTTTTCATCATCTCTCTTGTAATTCTCTATAAATTCAGCCTTCAGCTCTCCTCCAATTCACCCCAGATATTTTTGAGAACATGCTTGGAGATTATTATTATGCTGATTTTGCTCTAGAGTCATTGAATACATTGTGCTTTTTTTTAGATTATTTGCATCCATATTTTGTTTATTCTATTATTGCTTGAATTCATTATTGCTTGAATTATCCATCCATAGTGCATCCATTTTTGCTTATTTTTCATGCTCATATAGATTAAATCCTTTGTCTTGGTGTAGTCTAGTCACTGGTATTGCTTATAAAAATTTGAGAGCAATCTTGTACTCGCATCTTTTAGAAGGCAATTGGTCAATTTGTTATGGTTTTATTATTCATGCTTATATTTGTCTAACCATACATGTAATGACTTAATTTTAAAAAGACAAAAAAGCAAATTTCATGATTTTGGTTTTTTGTTCAAAATTGATTAGTCTAATGACTGACCTTGGTTGTATATCTGTCTATCTTAGAATTTTTCACAGCCTAATTAGTTTTTGCAGAACGCTTGTCAAAGAATATGCTTGTCGCACAAAGACAATATGACTACTGATTCGTTGTCTTTGCAGGTTGCCTAAGAAGAGTCGACCAAACATCATGTATTCTTTCAATTCATTTTTTAGGCACCTAAATTGCTATCTAGTTAAAGAACAAATCTGTATTTCATGTTCTTAGAAAATTCTAAGAGGTAGGAGAGTATGCTTTTGTCTTTTTCTAGACAATCAGAAATCCAGATCCTTGAGGCTTTTTCTTTGTTTGAGATTTGTACATCATTAGCAGGCCTGCCCTCCCGAGGAGCTTAAAAACTCTTAAAGCTATTACGGCCGATGTGAGGGGAACGACCTAAGTGGGAACAAATAAATGCCAAGTACTTCAACCCACTATAAAATAAATGTGATTTGATGAAAATCAAGTCAACAATAGTGCTTGGGAATAGCTCTCCTCCATACCTTCGGGTATATTAAACCTTGGTTTTCAAGGCTGGGAGACCTCTTAATTGAGTTTATACCTCGACGCACCAAACAGACCCCTTACTAGATCCAATTAAAATTAGAAGCTACTTGGTTCACCTCTAAAAGGGGGATAATATTTGTGAAAGAGAGATAGTAACTCTCCCAAGATACTTGTCATTTCATGCTCCCATTAGCATTTGGAGTCGGATAATACGACGTTGAGAATCCATTGCGTGAGACTCAGCGGCCATATTCTAACTAGATATTGGGTGTGTACCTGAGTCTACAAGCAAAGGTTTTCTTCTCTCACCAAATTCCATAGGGCTTGCATGTTGTGATTGGAGTTACTATTTATACTATGTGTTTTATGTGTTTTCATCCCTCAAACTAAAACTGGAATACCAAAATTGGAGAAAACAAGAAACAACTCAGTGATCAAAAACTCTATCTATTTCAAAACTAGTCCATCCTAAGTCAAAATTCTATCCAAAACTAGTTTATCTTGGTCAAAAATTAGTCCATCTCAGACTTGGTCATACTCAGTTGTCATACTCAGCTATTGAAAAACTCATAATTTTTGTCTTTGTCCTGTTAACAGTCGTACGAATCTATCCTGTGTCATACAAGTCTGATAGTTTTTTGTCTGAGCTCAATCCTCTATCATATGAAACCCAACAGTCTGTCATCTGAAGCTAAATCCTGTGTCGTACGATACATAATTGCACTGAATATTTTGTCATGCTAGACATACCCATCTGTCGTACGGTACTAAGCAACAACTCATATGAAACAAAACTATTGTCGTCCTGAAACTATTACATTGTTGTCCATCTCAGTAAATCCTGTCATACAAATCTTTAGTTTTGTCAGTACAGAGCAATCAAACTTGCCTAAAAATAGTCTACAATGAACATAATACTAGTTATCATCATCCTAAGCATAAACAGATCAAGATAGTGTACATCTACCATTTGTATTGCACGATTTGGTCGATCATCTTTCAGCTAGTTCAATCAACTACCTATCAAACCTAAGCCACTTAGATAACGTCTTATATAGGATAGATCATTCTTGAAACCAGACTGAATATTAGTCACTACTCTCGAATCAACCTAGATAAATGTCTTATATAGGATAGATCTTTCCTGAAACCAGACTAAAACTTAGTTGCTTCTCTCAAACAAATATGTTAACCGAACAACTAGCTTTGAAATTGATCTTGACCTCTGCATCACAAACCATTCCAGGTCACACTAATACATACAAATGCCTACTGAAACTGGGAGTTCTTGTAAGAAAGAGGCCAAAGGCAAAGGACAACCTTTCACATATCAAGATAACCCATACTATGTGAAGGACCAGCTCATTGATAAACCTTCATCATCAGGGGTACCATTTTTTATGAACCTGAATCTCCCACTATACATGAGATAGAATACAATGACAAAGACAACCTTAATACTCACAAAACTAATAATGACTCCTCATCAATTGAAGCTGAAGAAGATGTTGAACCTCCAGAAAAATAAATTTGTGACTATCAAAAGGATAAAGACGTCCGAAAAATGATGAAAGCTATCCTGGCTCGAGAAAAGGAAGACTATTTCTTAGAACTAACAAAACAAGGTGCCAAACATCCTACTGGATATGATGTTCAGACACTCATTACTAAAAAGGAAGAATCACCTATACTCGCAGTACACAGATGATTACAAACCTTACAGACTGAGATCATTGAACTAAAGAATAAGGATAAGTCCCCAAAACAATATTCTTTGGAGACAATATGTCCCTTTCCATTTGACAAGAATCTATACATGCCTCCATTTCCTTCACGAGTTGAGATCCCAAAATTTGACAAATATGATGGTACCTCAGATCCTCAAGATAATGTCAGGGAATTTTGTGTTTCCTGTATGGAGTTCATGAATGATCAAACGTATCTCATGCGCCTTTATCCAAGGAGTTTGGGAGGACAAGCTATGGAATGGTTCTCAAGTCTACCCAAAGGAATAAAAACATTTGAAGAACTAATCCAACTAATTATACAACAATACTCATACAACATTCAACATCCCATGACTATGATCGAGCTTTGCAATACTAAATAGAAAATAGGGGAGTCTTTCCTTACTTTCCTCCAACGTTGGAGAAAGATGTTCTCTAGGTATTCATGACCTATCCCAGATTCTAAGAAAATGGACATATTCATCAACAATTTAGTCCCATAATTAAAATATAGTATACAAATGTAAGTACACCCATCAATTAACAAATGGTAGATAATGCCATTCAAATGGAAGATGTGCTCATAAAGAAGGGGGATATCTCACCTTGGAAAGAAATGCAACCAGGATCTAGCTCTAAAGAGAAGAACAAGTATTGGAAATTTGGCAAAGACAACAACAAAGAATGTTGTTAATGATGGAGTAGTAGACACTGTTAAAACCAACTCAAAGCTCATGATATTCAACTTGGCTAGTGGCACACAAGCACTCAAAGCTGCTGAAGCTACAGTAGAAATTATTTTCCAAATAAAACAAAAGAGTGGTTCAAAGAGAAGCCTTGACTTTCCAAACCTAAGCGTGATTTCACTCCTCTCAAAGAATCATATGAATCCACTTTCAAAACTCTGTTGGCCAACTGTAGGTCCCAAAGACAACTGAGAGGGGGAGGATGAATCAGTTGTCTAATAAATTCAAACCAAAGACTTATTAACCGAATTAATGCTTAATACCAGTAAATCAATTAAGTATGCCGGTAGATAGTGTTAACAGTAAATTGTTGTACCAGTAAGAATTAATGCATGAAACATAAGCACAAAGTCATCCACAACACATGACACCAATATTTGTACGTGGAAACCCTATAAGGGAAAAACCACGATGGGAAACCTTACCCACAATCAGATGATACTACTATAGATAGTAAGTGTACAAGAGGGGTCTACACATGTAGAAAGGCCAACAGCCTAGAGCTCATTGCTCAATCACAAATGGGAGTCACACTGACTACAGTTGGATGGTTAAATCCAATAAGAATGTACTATGCAAAATCGCATCTTCATATGCTGAATTCAATACTAGTGTAATGCTGATATGCTTCTACAAAAACCTAACTTCACCTTTAGATGATGTCTTCATGTAGACCTCTACTTGATCTTGCATATATCTTTACTCAAACCTTTTCCGCATTCCACACTTGATCTTACAAATAAGATCTTACATTTATACCATACCCTAAGACCAATTTTAGTAGGTCAGCTCTACAATAAAAACATTTTATAAATAATATAATATCCGATGCAATAACTGATTAAACATGTCAGCTTAATGCATTTACAACAATAATAAATCATCTCCATAGCGTGCTATGTTGATCTGGAAAAGAAAAACCTATTGGTGTAACCCTAGATAACTTGGACCTATTTGCCGGTAAAAGAAAATATGCAAATAAGAATATATCAATGATTATTACTTCAAAATAAAGTGTCCACATGATATCTTCAACATTACCAAGTGTCTTCCATGTCATTTCAGGTACCGGTGAACAATATATCCTGTCGGTGAACCATATACTAGTAACTGTTGCATAGTTTACTGTTTGCTAGTGAATGTTGTTGGATCTTCAAAGTATGTTTATTTAGTAGGTGTTGACATCAATGAAAAAACCATACCAAAATACCAACAATCTCCCCCTTTCGCATTGATGGCAACACAAGATGGAAAAACCATCAAAGTGCCAAAAAAAACAACAATCTTCATTTCTCCCCCTAGGAGTGACAATACCAATCTTTCATGTGTCTTTCAAAATTTCTCCCCTAAAATCTCTTTTTCTTACCAAAAAGATAATGTTTTTCCATAGATCTCTCTCCCCCTTTGACATCAAATGCCAAAGTCACAAAAGGTCAAGTTCATACAAAATACCAACCAATTCAATATACCAACTACTCTTCCTGAGAAGTAGCTTCCTAATCAAAATACCGGAATAAAAGATTTGTCTATTTAATTCTGTCGATTGATGACAATCATCAACTGTCTAAGTCTCTACCGATGGTGGTATGAATTTGAGTTGATCTCTGAGATACTCAAAAGTTTCCTTAGGCAAAGGTTTTGTGAAAATATCTGCAAGCTGTTCTTTAGTATTCACATAAACCAGTTTTATCTCTTTTTCTTCAACTTTTTCCCTTAGAAAATTCAGTTTGATAGAAACATGTTTTGTTTTAGAATGTAATATCAGATTTTTAGATATATCAATTGCTACAGTGTTATCATGGTATATAGTAATAGGTTCCTTGCATTTTACTTTTATGTCTTTTAACATTTGCTTAAGCTAAAGTACCTGTGTATAGTTTGTTGCTGTTGCATCATATTTTGATTCTGCTGTTGATAAAGATGTACAACTATGTTTCTTACTAAACTAAGAAACTAATCTCTTTCCAAGAAAGAATGCTCCTCCAGTGGTGCTTTTTCTATCATCCACATCTCCTGCCCAATTTGCATCTGTGTATGCATATAGAACAAAATTTTCATCTTTAGGATACCATAATCCAAGATTTGTTGTTCCTTGTAAGTACCAGAAAATCCTTTTTACTACTGATTCATGATTTTCCCTAGGATTACTCTGAAATCTAGAAACTATACATACTGCATTCATAACATCAGGTCTGGTTTGTGTCAAATATAGTAAACCTCCTATCATAGTTTTGTATCTAGTTGGATTAACAAGTGTAGATTCATCCCTTTGAGATAATTTGTCATTTGTAGTCATAGGTGTGCTTACCGGTTTAGAGTTCTCCATCCCAAATTTCTTAAGTAGTTCTTTCAAGTACTTAGATTGACTAAAAAATATGCCTTCATCAGTCTGTAAAATCTGTAATCCTAAAAAGAATTTTATTTCTCCGATCATAGACATTTCAAATTCTTGCTGCATTTCAAGAGAAAATTCTTTGCATAATTCATCTTCTCCTCCAAAGATTATATTATCAACAAATACTTCAATAATCAAGATGTCATCATTAGTTACTTTGTAATATAAATTGCTATCTGCATTTCCTTTAGTAAAGCCAATCTTTAAAAGGTACTTATCCAATCTTGCATACCAAGCTCTTGGGGCTTGTTTTAATCCATACAGAGCTTTTCTTAATCTGCAAACCATATCATTGTCATCTGTCAAGGAAAATCCATTAGGTTGTTCAATATAGACTTCCTCTTCAAGATCTCCATTCAAAAATGCACATTTAATATCCATTTGATAAACTTTGTAATCCTTGTGAGCTGCAAAAGCCAAGAATAATCTAACTGCCTCAATTCTGGCTACCGGTGCAAAGGTTTCTTTGTACTCAACTCCTTCTTTCTGACAATATCCCTTACACACTAGTCTTGCTTTATTTTTGACAACCTTACCATCTTCATTAAGTTTGTTTATAAATACCCATTTGGTTCCAATTACATTTTTATTTTTAGGCTAGGGAACTAATGTCCAAGTATTGTTTTTCTCAAATTGTCCTAATTCTTCTTCCATAGCTTTAATCCAAAATTTATCTTCACATGCCTCATTGATAGATAATGGTTCAATTTGAGAAATAAGACATACCTCTTCATTTACCAATCTTCCTCTTGTCATGACTCCTTTAAATTTGCTTCCAATTATCTGAACTTCAGAGTGATTCAGTCTTACATATCGAGGTGTCTTAGTTTGTTGTTGTTCTTCAATTACTGTGGAATCCTCTGATGATATTGGAGTAACTGGATCATCATTTTGTACCAATGGATTTATTGTAGGTCCAATTGTAGGTCCATTTGTCATAATTTTTGTTTCCAGTTCAGAGTCTATATACCTTGAAGTTCCTCTAAATTGTTCATCAATCTTTACATTTGTACTCTCAACAATTTTCTGTAATCTTTTATTAAAACATCTATATGCCTTGCTCTTAGATGAATAACCAAGAAATATTCCTTCATCACTTCTAGGATCAAACTTGCTAATATACTCATCTCTTCTAATATAACATTTACTTCCAAAATTTTTGAAGTACTTAAGAGTAGGAATATTACCAAACCATAGTTCATGAGGGGTCTTACCGGTTTCACCTTTGATGTGAACTTTGTTGAATGTATAGATAGTAGTGCTTACTACCTCTCTCCAGTACACATGTGGTAGATTAGCTTCTGATAACATACTTCTTGCTGCATCCAAAATAGTTCTATTTTTTCTTTCAACAACTCCATTCTGTTGTGGTGTCCGAGGTGTTGATAACTATCTTTTGATTCCATTTACTTCATAGAATGTATTAAAATATTTAGATGTGAATTCTCCTCCTTGATCTGATCTTAAACATTTAATTTTCTTACCGGTTTCATTTTCAACCATTTCTTTGAATAGTTTGAACTACCCAAGTGCTTCTGATTTTTCTCTGAGAAAAGTAACCCAACACATTCTAGAATAATCATCAATAATTAGTATGAAATATCTATCACCTTGTAAGCTTTTAGTTCTAGCTGGACCACATAAATTAGTGTGAATTAAATCAAGGGCATTATTGGATTTTTCTGGAATACTTTTGAAACTAGCTCTAACTTGTTTTCCAAATTGACATTCCTTGCAAATTGTATTATGAGGTTTCACAATTTTAGGTAGATCTCTAACTGCCTTAGAAGTACTGATTTTTACCATGCAATCAAAATTTACATGACATAGTCTTTTATGCCATAGCCAACTTTCATCTATATGTGCAATTAAGCATGCCTTTTCACTGTTATTCAAATGAAAGATACTACCTCTAGTCTGATTACCGGTTGCATTTTCCAAACCAGTTCTATTCATGATTTTGCATTTTCCATTTTTAAATTATAACTGAAAACCTTTCTCAACTAATTGACCAACACTTAAAAGATTATGTTTTAATCCTTCAACATAGTAGACATTGTTAGTGTTGTGTTTACCATCAAGAGATATTAAACCCTTACCTTTGATTGAATAGGCTTTGTCATCTCTGAATCTTACTAAACCTCCATTGTATTCTTGAAAGTTCAAGAATTTACCTTTGTCTCCAATCATGTGATGTGAGCATCCTGAGTCAATAATCCATTCATCCTTTGATTCAACTTTAGCTGCTAGGGCTTGTTCTACCGGTTGAGCAATAGGTGCTAGTTGATCTTCTTTTATAGCAACAAAGACCCATCCATTGTCTATTGGATCCTCATCAGAATCATTAGTCACACCTTCATCAGCAATGTAACATGATTTATCTTTGTTTTTCTTAAATCTATATCTCTGATATTCAGGATTAGGTTTGTATGTTCTTCTAGCTTCTTCTCTTAGTCTAGCATGTCTATTAGGGCATCTTGAAGCCATATGACCAATCTTATTGCAGTTAAAACATTTAAAGGGTGCTTTACCTTCATACTTACTTCCAATTGGGCCTTTTGGCATTTTTCTTGCAAATAGTGCTTCAAGTTCTTCAAGCTCTTCATTCTCCTTCCTGGTTTCTTCAAGTTCTCTTGCATAAAAGGCTCTCTAGTCTAATTTGTCAAATGATGGAGCAGATGATGTTGATGCTTTGAAGGCCAAATCAGTTTTTATAGTAGTAACAGGACCAAATTCCTCAATTTCAAAAGCTGAAAGTTTTCCAATCAATGTATCCCTAGTTACTGATGTATTAGGCATTGTTCTCAACTCATTTATAGTAGTAACCTTCATTTTATATGTCGGTGGTAAACCTCTTAAGATTTTTGAAACAATCTCATCTTCACTCAAGGTTCCTCCACAACATTTGATACCCAAAACAATTTCATTTACTATTTCCATAAAAGCAGAAATTCTTCCATCTTCTTCCATTTTCAGATGTTCATACCTGACTCAAAAGATTTCAAGTTTGCAATTTTGAGTATGGAATCCCCTTCATTCAGTGTTTCCAAATGATCCCAAATAGCTTTAGCAGTAGACCTATCTGATAATCCCATGATTTGTTGATTTGATAATGCACTCAAGAGTGATTCTCTTGCTTTGCAATCATTTTCTTCATCTTTAGCTAAAGTAATGGGAGCATTCTGACTAGCTACAACAACAGTATAACCATTCTTTGTAACTTCCCAGATGTCTTTACCAATGCAATTCAGATGTGTCTCCATTCTGATTTTCCATATCCCATAGTTGGTTCCATCAAGTTTAGGACTATCTTTTCTGAAATAATTAGTAGACATTGGATATCCTCAAGTTGTTAAACTTCTGCAAAAAGAGGACTAGGCTCTGATACCAATTGTAGGTCCTAGAGACAACTAAGAGGGGGGGTGAATTAGTTGTCTAATAAATTCAAACAAAAAACTTATTAACCAACTTAATGCTTAATACCGATAAATCAATTAAGTATGCCAGTAGACAATGTTAATAGTAAATTGTTGTACCGGTAAGAATTAATGCATGAAACATAAGCACAAAGTCATCCACAACACATGACACCAATATTTGTACGTGGAAACCCTGTAAGGAAAAACCACGATGGGAAACCTTACCCACAATCAAATGATACTACTACAGATAGCAAGTGTACAAGAGGGGTCTACACATGTAGAAAGGCCAGCAGCCTAGAGCTCACTGCTCAATGACAAATGGGAGTCACACTGACTATAGTTGGATGGTTAAATCCAATAAGAATGTACTGTGCAAAATCGCATCTTCATATGCTAAATTTAGTACCGGTGTAATGCTGATATGCTTCTACAAAAACCTAACTTCACCTTCAGATGATGTCTTCGTGTATACCTCTGCTTGATCTTGCATATATCTTTACTCAAACCTTTTCCGGATTCCACACTTGATCTTACAAATAAGATCTTACATTTATACCATACCCTAAGACCAATTTTAGTAGGTCGGCTCTACAATAAAAGCATTTTATAAATACTATAATATCCGATGCAATAACTGATTAAACATGTCATCTTAATGCATTTACAACAATAATAAATCATCTCCATAGTGTGCCATGCTGATCTGGAAAAGATAAACCTGTCAGTGTAACCCTAGATAACCTGGACCTATTTGCCGGTAAAAGCAAATATGCAAATAAGAATATATCAATGATTATTACTTCAAAATAAAGTGTCCACATGATATCTTCAACATTACCAAGTGTCTTCCATGTCATTTCAGGTACCGGTGAACAATATATCCTGTCGGTGAACCATATACCAGTAACTATTGCACAGTTTACTGTTTGCCGATGAATGTTGTTGGATCTTCAAAGTAGGTGTATTTAGTAGGTGTTGACATCAATGACAAAACAATATCAAAATACCAACACCAACAACCTAATAATGCTACTAGATAACTCTAGACCATATGATCCAAAAATCAAACCAAAATGGTGGAGAGAAAATGAATATTGTGACTTCCATCAGAATAAAGGTCATAACACAAACAATTGCATGAAGCTCAAACATGAGATTCAAGATCTCATAGATGCTGGTAAAATTGTTATCAGGAATCACCTGACCAATACTGATCACAAAGAATTTAAGGACACTTTACCTGTTTATGAACAAGGTGATTCTTCAAAGACCAAAGGAGGTGCCAAAGTAAATTATACTTATACCAGAAATGACAATGTCATTAACATGATTGAGCCTTCCCAATTTGAATATTGAAATGTGATTATAGTCCAAGATAAACCAAATGAATCATGATATGCAAGAGCTCTGACCTATTCTCAAAAGAAAGTCACTCTCCAAGGAGCTAGTTCTTCCAACCTAGCTCAAGAAACATCGAACCCACCAGCCTTGTCAAACAAACAAAAAGAATCAACCTTGGATAAATTTAAAAGGATAACGTCAACATCATCCTCTGGATATAGCGTTGTTGAAAAATTGAAAAGGACAAATGCCCAAATCTCAATCTTTGAATTGCTAAAAATATCTTCTTCTCACAAAGAGATCCTAGACAAAGCGTTGCTCACCACTAATGTTCCAAAAGATTTAGATATTGATCGGTTTCAGTCTATGATGGATCATCTAACTTCACCTCACTATCTGACCTTCTCTAAAGAAGATGACAACTTGCTAAATCATCCACATAACTAGCCATTGCATATTGAAGCCATGATCCATAAACATAGAGTTAAACGTGTTTTGATAGATGGAGGCGCGGGGTTGAATATTTGTACTTACAGTCTGCTTACACAACTAGGATTCTCTGAAAATGTCATTGATCACACCAAGAAAATAACAATTAAAGCCTATGATGAAGAAGAAAGGACTTCTAAAGGTCTGGTATCATTACCCATCAGAGTGGGACCTGTAGAAAGAGATGTCCTTTTCCAAGTACTTGATCTTCCTCTGTCATACAATATCTTATTGGGCTGGTCGTGTATTCATGAAATGAAGGCAGTTCCATCAACATACCATCAATGCTTAAAATTTCCTTATAATGGAACAAAAGTCAGTATTCTTGCTAATACAAATCTCACCTGTAATGCATTAACAAAAGGTGTTGATACTTTTGTACCTCATAATAGGGCAACCTCTACAAATGAAAATCTGGAAGCTTGAATGAAAGAATTAGAAAAGAAAGTGAAGATTACAAATACCGCGTGCATGGCTACAGGATAAAACGGGTACTCTCATTAGTCTCTCTACCTCCATCACCAAAAAAATTGGGCAAACCATCAAAGGCTATGAGAACACAGAATCTGACTCCGAATATCATATATGACGGTCTTTTTGTATAGTCTTCTACTTCCTTGGCAGATGAAATAGAAGAGGATGCAGTTCTTAAATGGCTTTTCAAGGAAGATAGTCAAAACGAGGAGGTCGACATTGTGAGATTTCCTCAACCCAATATGGTCCTGGCTACAAGATGATTTAATGCATGGGATATTCAGGTACTGGTCCCCTGGGTAAACATCAAGAGGGTATTATTGAACCGATTCAGCTGCAAACGAAATCAACAAATGATAAGGCTAGACTGGGGTACAATCTGAAAAAGACATCTGACCAAAAACATGCTTCTAAGTCTAAGTGGCATAAAAGGATATTGCCTTCAACATTACAAGAAACAAACACTCAACAAACTCAAGTAGAGTGTGTAAAAGAGAAAGAGGAATCAACAGTCAAGAGAGAAGAAATAGCCAATACTCAAGTTTCAATGGTATCAATTACAAAACTACAAGAAGTAGAGGTCCTGGAAGATATGAAAGAAGAAGTAGAAAGGTTCAGGTAAATGTTTACACCACTGAAAATTCCAGTCACATACACTGGTAGGCAACAAGTAGAAGATTCTAAGTCTGACTCAAATGAGTATGAATGGGGTTCAGATCACCTCTCAGATACATCCACTATAGAAACTCCACAAGAGTCTACTAGTACCATAGATGATACTCAAGAGCTGATGCACATAAAACTAGAAAAAGAAGTACAGGAAATTAGACAAAAGAGACAAGCAGACTATGAAAAAGGGTTGGAAGAAGGAAGAATACCAAAAAACTTTTCATCTATGTACCCCTATACTAAGACAGAATAAATCAGGTATGGGTTTACACAAGAAGAATTAGAAACTATAGAAGTGGAACCAGTCATCAGTCCAGAGGAAGTTGAATGGAGTAGATGATGGAAAATCATAGAACCATCAAGATCATGTCAATAGGTGTGTCAGATACAAATGAAAAATTAGCTAGAGCATGAAGGAACTTTCAGCATTAAAGATGTTGGTGTTGATACCATACATATACTCACTAAATCACTTGAAGAAGACTTTGAAACTTCATTTGATGACTCCGACAACAATCCAAATTTTTACAATATCTACTCAACATCAAACTCTTAATCATCTGATGTAAATGATGAAAATTTGTCTACTGATCTTATTGTTTTCGAACCACGATATGACATCCAGTCTGGCATAGGGAATGATGCTACAAGTATGTCTATTGGATCAGGTCAACTAAATATTAACGTGCACTTTAATAATCATGTTCTGACTTTTCCTGGTCTCAAGATATTTACACAAGGTATCCTCCTGGAACTCAACTTTACAATCCACAATTGTGATGACAATACCATGAACTCCCTCAAACTGGTCCAGCATTTATCCTTAGTACATCTAGAACTAATTGACTGTACTTTACAAAATCAGCCCATCAATATACCTACTTTTTCCAATGAGTATACGTTAGCCTATTATCTCAATGCAGTTGAACCCATGAACTCTTCCACCAGTGAATAGAGTGAAAGCATGACTGAAACAAATATCAAGTATCTTAGTTGCAAAAATAAGAAAAATAAAAATAAAAGACTTGATGGAAAAAACCACACTGTGGCGGTGTCAAAATCTAAAAAAGAGAAAATAAAGGGCGTACCTAAGGGTGAAAACCTCTCTGAGGTGCCTGAAGGTGAGATAATTGATATACTGCCAAGTCATTTTTAGGAAAGGTCTTGTATATTGATCGAGCCAACTCAACCAGTGAACATTGGGAGTCAAGAGACACCATACATCATTCATGTAGCTCAATCACTATTAGCAGAAGAATTGAAAGATTTCACTCATCTATTTTCAGAAAAGAAAATCAATTTTGCATGGGCGTACCCTGATATGCTAGGCCTGGATCCTAATCTTATCATGCACCATCTTTCAATCACACCAAGAGTTAAACTAGTCAAGCAAAAAATCTGTAAGATGCACCTGCATGTGGCACTGCTAATCAAGGTTGAACTAGAAAAACTGCTAAAAGCTAGATTTATCAGAGCTATAGACTATGTGGAATGGATTTCAAACATAGTACTTGTGTCAAAGGAAGACAAATCTATCAGAGTTTGCACAGAATTCAAAGATCTCAACAAAGCTTGTTTGAAGGATGACTTCCCATTACCAAATATTGATATGATAGTTGACATGACTACTGGGTATGAGATGTACTCACTAATGGACAGATTCTTCGGCTATAATCAAATCAAAATAGCTCCCAGAGATCAAGAAAAGACAGCTTTCACCTATGCGTGGGGAACTTTTTGCTCGAATGTCATGCCATTTGGGCTAAAAAACATAGGAGCAACCTACCAAAGAGCATTAAATACTATCTTCCATGATGTGATGCATAAGAATATGGAAGATTATGTTGATGGCACCTTAGTGAAGACTATGAAGATATCCATGCATATTCAAGAGCTAGGCCTTATACTAGATAGAATGGAAAAATTTAAACTACGGCTAAATCCAAAAAAGTGTACATTTGGAGTGACATCTGGTAAACTACTTGGCTACATTATTTCAAAGAAGGGAATCGGGGTTGATCCTAAGAAGGTCCAAGCTATAATGGAAATGCCACCTCCGAAGAACATCAGCCAAATGAGAAGTTTACAAGGATGTCTCCAATCAATCAGATGCTTCATTTCTTAGCTAGCAGACAAAGCTCAACCTTTCACAAAAGTATTGAGGAAAGGAGTAATATACAACTAGGATCAAGAATGTGAACAACATCTTCAGCAAATCAAAGAATACCTATCCAATCCACCAATATTGATGCCACCAATTCAGGGTAAACCATTGATCTTATACATATCAGCAACTGATTCATCACTAGAGGTACTTCTGGCACAACATGATGAAAATAAAAAGGAACAAGCTATATATTACATCAGCAAAACATTAGTGTCTTATGAAATGAACTACACTATAATAGAAAAACCATGCTTGGCATTAGTCTTTGCATCACAAAAAATGAGACACTACATGTTAGCATATTCGGTCAAGATGGTGGCTAAAATTGATCTGCTCAAATATCTTCTCAACAAAGCAACACTTACAGGAAGATTGGCAAAATGGGTCATGATCCTTATAGAATTTGATATTGAGTATGTGGATGCAAGGCCATAAAAGGATAGGTAATTGTTGATCAACTTGTTGAAGCTTTGCTTGAAGACACTCAACCGCTGCATATAGAGTTTCCAGATGAATCAATAATGTATCGTACTCAACAACCCTGGAAGATGTTCTTCGATGGGTTTTTTACTCAAAATGATTTCGATGTTGGAATACCATTTATTACTCCTCAGAAATATTCAATCCCAAAGTCTTATAATATTATGTTCCCTTACACAAACAACATTGCAGAATATGAAGCTTTGGTAAATGGGATAAAGCTATCTATAGAATGGAAGGTTGCAAAATTCACATCTATGGAGATTCTCAGCTGATCATCAATCAAATCAATGATATATATCAGACTCGAGATGAGAAATTGATGCCCTATAAGAGAATGGTTGATGATCTTAAGAAGTATTTTTATTTTGTATCATTCCAACAAATTTTTCAGATCCGCAAATAGAGTAGCAGATGTTATGGCCACCTTGGCATTTATACCTGAGTTACAAGAATCCAATTTTCGCTTTGAATTCCTAGTGGAAGAGTTACATTACCCTGCCTATGATTCTCCTAAGAATCAAATAGTCTATTCTATTATTGGACATGACTCATCTCGATATAGCCACATCTACTCTTATCTATGAGACCAAATTATCCCTGAAAATATTACTCATAATGAGAAAAGAAACCTAACCCAAAATGTTTCGCAGTATGTTATCATTGCTAACGATCTATTTAGATGAGGTTTGGATGGTACATTACTTAGATGTCTAGAAATTGAAGAATCTAAATGTGCATTATCAGAAGTCCATGAAGGTGTTTGTGGATCTCATTTGAATGGTCTTACTTTAGCTTGGAAACTACTATGGACTGGCTACTATTAGCCAGACATGGAAAAAGATGCTATTAAATTTGGTAAGACTTGTGAGAAATGTTAGCTACATGGAAATCTCATACATACTCTAGCAAGGGATCTCATACCCTTCATTACACATTGGCCTTTTCAACAATGGGCCTTTGATCTCATTGGACAGATATATCCTGCATCATCTAATGGACACAAATTTATCATAACTACCACTGAGTACTTCACTAAGTGGGTAGAAGTGGTTCCACTCATCAAAGCAACTGGCAAACAAGTAGCTCTATTCATCCTAAACTATATCATCTCCAAGTATGGGATACCTTCGTCCATCATGACTAATAATGGAGGACAATTCAAGAATAAAGATCTAGACGATCTCTATGAGAAACTCAAAACTAAACAATACTAGTCATCAGTATATTACCCCCAAGATAATGGACAAGCTGAGGCATCTAACAAAAACCTACTGACTATCTTGAACAGAATAGTGAACACATCTAGGAAAGATTGGCATCGACAGTTCAATCCTGCATTATGGGCTTATAGAACAAGTATCAAAACACCTATTGGGGCTACATCTTTTTCTTTGGTGTATGGGTCCAAAGCAGTATTACCTATTGAAGTGGAAATACCATCTCTAAGAGTTTCTTTGCAAGATCTTGCTATTGATGAAGACTATAGAATATCTAGATTGCAAGAACTTGAATTGTTGGATGAGCGTCGGCAAGTGGTGTTTGATCATCTCAGAGTATATCAAAAGAGAATGTCCAAAGGATATAACAAGAAAGTTCCACAAAGAGAATTTTAGGTCGGTGACCTAGTTCTGAGAGAAAATCCTAAAAATCAGCAGTTTCGAGACAACAACGAGAAGTTTGAACCCAATTGGTTGGGTTCCTACATCGTTACTGTAGTGTTTGGCTTTGGTGCCTATCAACTCTCAACATCGGAAGGAGAACAGCTCTGTGAACCGATCAACACCATCCACCAGAAGAAATTCTTTACCTAAATATTCTTTGCTCCAACAGCTTATGTAGATAAAATGTCTTGAAGAAATTCTAAAAAAATCATAAAAAATCCTGAAAAAAAAAAAAGAAAAAAAAAAAAGAGAGAAAATGCCTTGGTGAAAACCTGGTAAACAGGCACCTTGGTAAAAAAAAATGATGAATCTCTACCAAGTAGGTGAAAACCTGGCAAACAGATGCCTCTTGTACTCAATGCTCCATCTATCAATGCAATGTTGGCATTCTCGCTTTCTTGCATCTTTGCTTTCACTTCTACATATATTTCAGTCACTTTTGTGATATCCTGCTTCGTTGGAACCCCCATGGCTCAAAACTAATCAATGTCCTAGTCTTAGGTTAATCAAAAAAATCACATTACATGTCCTAAGTAGCATCAAACAAGTCATCTTTTTGTTAGTGAAACCTGGTCATCCATTTTGAGTCAGTCACCTGTCTCCTAACTACTGAAAAGTTTCATCACTGAGTAAACAAGCTAAACAACATAACAGAAAACAATCACTAAATAGTTTAAGCTATGAATGAAAATTTACTTTGTGTGCTATCTTTTATATTGTTTATTGATTATTATCCCTCTAAGTAACTCGAGGAAGTCTATCTTGACTAAGAGGAGCAAGGATTGGGGGCATAATATTTTCTTTGTTTTTTGCTTGTAGAAATGATCCCAATGATCTGGAAACATCTAAATTAGCTGGGTGTCTGTGATAATATCCTTCACATCAAGGTGAAATCACCACACATACCTCGACTCTACTTATTTGAATGCTACAGGGAGGTCCACATCATTGCTTTGTCTATTTTGAGGGAATTTCTTTATGATACAATTTGGGTCCCTACGAAATTTGTCCAAGGATATGAAAGAAAAAAGGATCATTACAGACAAGATAATTAAAATTACACATTGAAAATAAAGGAACTCTAATCTGCCTGTTATGTTTGTTATGCTCGGTGATGAAACTTAAGCATTTTAAATCCAGTGACTAGGTTTAGGTTGCATTTCATTTTTCATCTCATTTTGCATTTCATTCTGTATTTTGTGAATTTAGAGTGATTTCAGTATAATAATAATGATCTCTTTATCTTCTGAATGAGAGCTAGAAGCATCATCATTTCTTAGCTAAGTGGTCTCTTTTTCATCATTTCTCTAATCGAGTACTTGTGTTTTGAGATGTTAGGTGCATACATAAACATCTTATATAGATTCTTACATTTCATTATTACTCATTTGCATTCATCTTATTGCATAGATAGAAAAATAAAAAATTTGCATTCTTCATTACTCGATCTCATTCATTATTTATTTGCATATGAAAAGAAGCAAAAATAAACATCCATATTCATTTGCATTACATACATCCATACTAAAAAGAAATGCATACATATAGAATAAAGCATATAGAAAATATCTCATAATTGAATCAACACAAGTATGATAAAGTCAAATCAGATCTCATATATATATATATATATATATATCATATAAAGTCTCAGAGTACAAAATGATGTCAAATGACATAAACAAACTCCCATCGGAGCAAGAATTGTATAGGATACAAAAAATAGGTGTGTCTACAAAAAATATCAGAGCTACAAAAAAAAGAATATCTAGCTCTTGGCCTCTCCCTCATCGCTAGGTGGAGGAGGAGGAGAATGATGACTAGGATCCTAACGAGGTACCCGAGCTCCCTTTGACTATGACATGTACTATGAGTAGAGGACAACTTGTTATGCTAGATGAACAACTACACTGTAAGCCGCTCGACTAATCTGGTGTAAAACCTCCTATTGAAGAGTGTCTCACTCTACTCTCATCACTGCAACCTGACTATCACGCTCTTCTCTGAGCTCCACTAGCTGACTATCACACTTTGTTCTGAGCTACACTAGTTGATGATCTCGCTCCGCCCTAAGCTCTACTAGTTGTCGGTCTTGCTCCACCACCTGAGTTTGAGCCACTGTCAACTGTGACTACAAATCTGCTAGACATACCCCCATCGACTGTGTTGCATCGGCCCCTTGCTCTCTTGCAGGCTCTCCACCGCCATCTCCACCTCCAGCTCCACCCTGCTCCTTCCGTCTC
The DNA here is from genome assembly GCF_030272615.1 of Cryptomeria japonica. NCBI lineage: Eukaryota > Viridiplantae > Streptophyta > Pinopsida > Cupressales > Cupressaceae > Cryptomeria > Cryptomeria japonica. The sequence continues at coordinate 426,550,955 of NC_081409.1, read as the reverse complement.
TAAAGGACCTATCTTGGCACTGCTCTCTCCTCCTCAGCTCCACCCAACCTCACACCTACACTGCCTAGGGATCCGCCCTCACCCCTCTACTATCCAACCCTAGCTGGAACCCTGCTACTACTAGCACCAGGATCACCACCTACTTGCCTCGGAGCCTCAACTCTCTATCCTTGTCCTTGTCTCTAGCCCTATCCCTGCCCCTATGTGGGAGCATCATCTTCAACCTCCTCAATACAAGGTGCCTACTCTGCTAGATCCAAATATATAAGGAATGGATGCTGCTGGAACCAATCCCTGTACTGGGGCAATACCCCTGTATTTGCAATATCACCCATGTGGTCCCACCGAAGTCACTGCAATCTAGTCAAGTCCTACATACTCAAGGCATAAGATAACCTCGATTCCCATCCCCGCCTCTCCTCATCAACATATCTCGCATATGCTATGTACTCCTACGAGATCCCCTGAGGCCTACCATACTGCATCATCACTTGAGATACCACAAATCGCTCCACCATAGTCTATGATTTGCCAATGAGTGGGCGCGTAATAAACAGATCTCTATGTACGATCCTCTAGTCATCCCATGGCTCTAAGCCCCTGTAAGGTCTCCATACCACGACTATCAAATCATCTAGTTGTTGTCTCCAAAAATCTATCTTTCCCAGATGGGGCTGAGTAACATATCCAAAATACCTATATACAATCGGCCTACAATTTGGGAGGTGCTCCTAGGCCCATACTTGTAAAATCAAGACTCCTACAGCCATACTCTTCCTCTCCTAGAAGACGATCTCATGCATCTCGCGATACATGTGTGCTAATATACAAGAGCCCCAACCTAGTCTCTAAGGGGTATCAACTGTTGGCATTTTTGATGATTGATGCTGTAATTGTCATTGATGGACACACACTTGATTTGAGATCACTTTTTGTATGTATGACTAAACCTCAACCGGTATTTGTTCCAACCAGTATGATGTATTATAGTCTTTAGACTATCGGTGTTTTGTAGAAAGTGTTTACCGGTCTCAAGTGATATGAAGACCCCAAGCAGTTCGAGGATCTCAAGCAGTACGAAGGAACGCAGCGGCACAACTCATAGTCTTCATTTTGTCAAACTGACAACCAGTATTTTGCTTAAACTGGTATTTTGTTTGAATCGGTAATACTCAGTGATGAGTTACCAATCGGCATTTTGTGATGAGTTACCATCCATCGATAGTTTGGTGGTGCCGACACTTTGGCGGTACATTTGTGTCATGTTACCAAAAGTGTCTAGATGCATCAAACCTAGGAAATTGTATTGTAATCCTATTGGACCGACATGAAATCAGATTCCTTTATAAGGACATCATGTCTAGGGTTTTAGGGTGTTGCTAGGGTTTAAGGTGGTTGATGAGTTTTTGTAAGTCTGATTATAGAAGAGAAGTTCAGGTCTATGAGTGTGAATGTGTTGAAGACTGAAGTAATGCTGGAATACATTAGGAATGAGATATCAAGTATCTAACCAAGCAATCTATGTTATTTGCTAGATCACTCACTTGTTGATTACTCACATCTTTGACAAGTCTGAAGCCCTTAACCGGGTAGGTCCACAAAGCCTTTTGTAAATCCTCTAACAAGGTGGTTCACATCTATGGATCTAAAATCCTCTAGCAAGGTAGTCTTTAATCAGACTTATCTCCTAATAGAGATTGAGATTCCTAATAGGATCTGTTCTAGTAAAGAACATTGTATGACCTTAACCAGTTTGGTTCCTATTCTGCAAATAGTTACTTGTGAGTTTTATCTCACCATGGTTTTTCCCATTTGGGTTTCCACATCAAAATCTCTTGTGTTATGGTGATTGTGCTTCTATGGGTGAATGCATTATTTTCTATTTGGTTTGTATGTGTGCTAACCGGTTTGTTTGCTAAATTGTTTTATTGGTTTACTGCTAGACTAGTAAAGTGTTTAAGTACAATAGTTTTTGGCATACTAATTCACCCCCCCTCTTAGTATTCATCAATTGGTATCAGAGCCAACCTTTCTATAAGTTTAACCACTTGGAAATAGATATGGGGGAATACACTGTGAGTGAACTTACTCATCGATTCACTCAGTCTGAGGAAGCCTATGATGAACTTATGGTCAAATATAAGGCCTCTCAGGCAAAAAGGAGAGAACATGTTGAAAAACTGATGGAACTAACTGAAAATAGTTCCTCTGATGAAGTGGACATGGAATCCGTAATTCAACAAGTAGAAAGCTGAATGAATCTAATTCCAACCTAAGAAAGGAGTTGGAAGGATTGACTATCCAAATGTGTCAAGAGCTTGAGAACTGAAGGAAAGTTGAAGATCTTGTAAAAGATAGAGATCATGAGATCTCCAAGTTAAAACAAGAAATTAGTTCCCTAACCGCTCAACTCCATGCAAACATAGTGGAAAAGGAAGACATGAAAGGAAAACTAAACATAGCCATCTCCAAGAATGCAAACTTGATGGAAACAAATGCTGCTATTTCCAAAGAACTCTCTGAGTCAAAGGAAATACTTGCTAAGTTCAACAAGAGTACTATTAAGCTAGAGAAAAATCTTGAATCGGCCAAACCTGTCAAGAATATTGATGGACTTGGTTACTCTGGTCATGAGGAAGGTGAGACCTCTGGTGCAAATGTAGAAGCATCGAAGAAGAAACCAACATTCAAAGGTAAAGGTAAGAAAAAGTTCAAACCTATTTGTTTTAACTGTCTTAAAGAAGGACATACTGCTAATGTGTGTAGGAGCAAAGCCTACAATAATTTTCCTTACTTTATAAACAATATACCTAGATCCAATAAGTTCAATGGTAATTGTTATGCATGCAACAAGTTTGGGCATAGAGCATTTGAATGCGGGTCTATTATGAACAACACTGGAAGATATCCTCAGAGGACTCAAGGAGTTGGTCTGGAATCTTTTGTGAACTAGAATCCCAACCAGTTTAATACCTTTAATCATCAGTCAAGTAGCGGTGGCTATCAACTGGCAACCAGATGGAGAGAAAACTCTTTGATTTGTCATTGTCATGGTCACACTGCTGCAACATGCAGGAGGAAGAATGGTAACATAAATAATGGACCATAGAGAGAACCTGGAATGGTCTGCTATCATTGCAACAAACTGGGTCACATTGCTCGATTTTGCAAAACAAGAAAGAACATATCGGATGACATACTGGTCACTCCAGAAGGAAAGATTGATATTGAAACTGTTCAAGCGGATATGAACAAAACCTGGAAAAGAAACCAGGACTGTTGCAAGAAGAATCAGTTTCTGCACCTAGTGTGGAAATTTTAGAACCGACAAACTAAGCTACAAAAAGCTTAGGGGGAGCAAATGGTGAAATATCTTGAACCCTCGGTTGACACCGGTAAAAGACCTTAACCAAGATGAGATACCTGTCAGTCAGCAAAAGACCAGAAATGGTAAAAGGCAAATTAGGGTTTACGCCCTAATAGTGAAGCATTTATTATGGTAGGTGGAGAACCTATTTAAAAGGAATTTTCAAATCATTTCTCACTTATCATCTTTCGAGCAAAGAATTTTTTCAAGTTTAGAGCGAAGAAAAGTGATTTACACTGCAATTCAAAGAATTTATCAAAATCCTGAAGAAGAATCTAAGGCAATCATTTGTTGGAGAAGTGTAGAACACAAAGCGATATTTCAGCAACCAAAGGAATGTGTAGCAAAGTTCAAATTGTGAAGCCCTAAATTTTGATCTACGAAGGTATTTTTCAAAATTCTCTGTTTATCATGGCTTCCGCATCACATGCTAGTTCTAGTGCACCTGTTGATTCTGTAGATTTCATCAAACGAAAGGCAAAATACAATGCCCTATCCCTAGTACCAACTGGAGTTATAGTGGAGGAAGGCATTTCAAATTACATTGATTGTAAAATTGAAGACTTAGGGTCTCTTGTAATCCATTCCTAGTTGAGTTTGTTCTACAGGAAGGATAAGAAGATTAAACTAGAATTTAGCATTCTGGAAAAGAAGAAACTTCACAACGTAGTCTATTTTCTTGAAGAATTTTTAGATGATCACATTTGCATCATTATGAGTAGAGTGCATGGTGAAAAAATGTACTTAGAGAAGGCGCATGACATCACACTAGAAGCGATTCATGTCGTCACCAATTTCTGTAACATAGGGGAAGTGCCAGCCCTAAGGAAGGTCAGCAAGACTAAAATGTCCAAGCTCACCGGTTCAGTGAGCGACTCACATGGAATGACCATTAACTCAATCAAGGACGATCTGGTCAAGTATGCCTGCATGGTGATAGGTTACTAGATGTTCTCTGCTGCAGTAGTAAATGCTGCTTACAAGATGATCAAGGAAGATGCATCGTTTGATCTGTGCACTTGTATGCAAAGACAACTTATGTTGAATCTTAATTCAATCAAATAGGACAATGCATGGAGATTTAAGTTTGGACAACTACTAGTTGGGTTGTTCTTTTACTTCCAAGGCTACTTTCTAGGAGTAGGTGACATTCAGTGTTCTGCTGACCAACTGGTGACAAAGCAAATCAAGGAAAATCTACAAGTGGTTGGAACTGGCTATCCGGAAGTAATGAACAAATACTTTGATGAGTTCAGATGCAAAATGAACAAAAGGGTAATAATATCTGGTGATATAGTCAAAAAGTATGAGGAAGACATCTACTTCACCATCAAAGTGGATGAACGCATAATGGAGGCCATTGAGCCCAGACAGGAAAAAGTGGAGCCTATGGGCTATGAGGTAATGTATGATAAGCTAGATGGGTATGCTTCTACCCTAATCACCTCACCCCTTGATCCTAAGGCAAAGAGAACTGGCACCTATTTGGAAAGGGTTACACTGGTTGAAGAACCCTCAGGAAAGAAAGGAAAGGCAGTGCCTTCAGCATCGGCACCGGTTACTGCAGCCAGTCCCAAAGTGACCAAACAGTCACTAGCTAAGAAGAAACCGAAAGTGGCACCTGCCAAAGTCTTTGAGAGGAAGTGGAAGATAAAAAGCAATACATTGGACTCAGAAGAAACTATGTCAGGAGAACCACCTAAGAAGACTAGGCAAATGAAGAAAAAGAAAAAGAATGAACCAGCAACATCTGCAGTGGTAAATATTGATATTTCTTCTTACAAACCTTTGACACATTGTCAAAGAACTATAAAGAATATTAGGAGAAAATTATTGAATGATTTAATTGATTGTTTTGATGACTTCAATGATGATGAAAAGGAAGAAGTTGAATAGGAAATCATTAAGTATTTGTGTGTTAATGACCGGTCACCTTCAGAAATTAGATCTGAGACACCAGATTCTTTGTATAATTCTTTAAACAACAAATGGCACATTGCCATAGAGAAGAAATAGGAAATAAGGGAGAAAGTATTTGCCCAATACTTTCCTGACTTGTCCAATTCTGAGGTATTTGAAGTCATTAACCAAAACAAAGGACTCTTCTTCACTAGAAGGAGAAGACTCTGGTTATTAAAAAAGGGAGAATTGATGATGTTGAAAAAGACACTCATCTTCATATGATGACTGTTGTACATACTCATGAAATGTGTCATGCCAACAAGAAGGCTGAGAAAGAATCAGAAATATCAAAACCGGATGAAGTATATGATAGTGAAGGGGAATCGGTCACTGAACAAATGGAAACCATTGACGTTGACTCCTTAGATGATGAAAAAGTAACTTAGGATACACCATCAGAAGGAACATGATAGGAGAAGCAGGCAGAAGAAGAAAAGAAGCAACATGAAGCAGAAAAGGAAGGTAGAAGAAGAAAAGAAGAAACATGAAGCAGAAAAGAAGAAATGGGTAGATGAAGAGGATAAGAGAAAAGAAGACGAAAAGAGGAAAGATGAAGAGGATAAGAGAAAAGAAGAGAAAAAGAGGAAAGAAGAAGAGGATAAGAGAAAAAAAGAGGAAAAGAGGAAAGATGAAGAGGATAAGAGAAAAGAAGAGAAAAAGAGGAAAGAAGAAGAGGATAAGAGAAAAAAAGAGGAAAAGAGGAAAGAGGAAGAGGATAAGAGAAAAGTAGAGGAGAAGAAGAGAAGAGAAGAGGAAAATAAGAAACAAAAGGAAGAGAAGAAGAAGAAGGAAGAAGAAAAGAAAGAAGAGGAGAAGCGAAAAGAGGAAGAGAAGAAACAGGAAGAGAAGAAGAGAAAGAAGGAAGAGGAGAAGAAGAAGGATGAACAAGACACAAAGCAAAAAGATGAAGAGAAAAGACAAGAAGAAGAGAAAAGAAAGAAAGAAGAAGAGGAGAAGAGGAAGGCTCAAGAAGATAAGCAAAAAGCCAAGGACAAGGAAGCAGCAGTAAAGAGCACACAGGTGGAGACCCCAATGGAAACTGGTAGTCAGGCTAAACTGGCTGACATTACTAGTCCCATTGAGCTCCAGTCCACACATGAATCAAAGTTGCTGCAGAGCATTAAGGTTGCTCAAGAACACATGGAAGTGATAAGGAGGAAAAAGGAGCAAGATGTGATCCAAGCTGTAGTGGACACTTTTACCGGTTTGATACCTGGTATGAACCTTCCCATTACCAATTCCTCACTTGAACAATTGAAGCTCCTATGCATAGTTTTAGAAGACCAGGTGCAAAGCCTGGAAGAGGTTGTAGTAGCAAATGCCAAGAAGGAACATCAAAAGGCTCTAGACATTGCCTTGGTGAGAAAGTTAACAGAGCTCCGGTCTAATCTTCAGAAGGCACAGAAGGACATTAGAGATGCAATGGATGAGGGAAATCTACTACTTGACAACATTGTTAAACCTCATTTATTCTGTGATGATGTGCTCACTCATAATGACAAATTGCAAACTGATATGCAGTCATTTATTAGCACCTTCAAGATGCCATATGACTCCTTCTCCACATATGGACAAACTGCTCACCGGTTTCAACTTCAGTCTGCAAGACTAGAGGTAGAGATAAGCAACTAGACACATAATTTGCAGGAACTTCAACTGGTCCTACTACCAAGACTACAAATTCTCCAGAAATGCTACCTCAATATAGATGCCCTAATGGTTACTCAAGAGATGAGTACCATGGATGTCATGGAGGAGCAGGTTTATCAGATGCAAACGGAGCATGAGGTTGCTACCTCATTGCTTAAATCATGGTCTTTATCCATGAAGACATTTATGCAGGACTTTAAATTAGTTTTTGACAAGTTTCACTCTTTATTGTCATAAACTCTTTAAATCAGTTATTAATGCTAAAGGAACAGGGGTTATTCAACTATACTTTGTCATTGTTGGCAAAGCAGGAGAAGTATACTGGTATTTAAATTTTGATGCATACTATGTATACTTTCATGTTATTTTTGTTAAGGAGTAGTATACATTGTATTTTCTACAAAAGGGATAGTGTATATGCTTAGGGGGAGTAATTTTTATTATGGCATATTTTTGTTGTAAAACACTTAGATGTCAAAATTTTCCTAAGTGTTGCCATCAATGCCAAAGGGGGAGATTGTTGGCATTTTTTATGATTGATGCTGTGATTGTCATTGATGGACACACACTTAATTTGAGATCACTTTTTGTATGTATGAGTTAAAGCTCAACCGGTATTTTTTCCAATCGATATGATGTATTATAGTCTTTAGACTATCGGTGTTTTGCAGAAAGTGTTTACCGGTCTCAAGCGGTATGAAGACCCCAAGCGGTTTGAGGATCTCAAGTAGTACGAAGGAACAAAATGACACAACTCATATTTCCCAATCTTCATTTTATCAAACCGGCAACTGGTATTTTATTTAAACTGGTATTTTGTTTGAATCGGTAATACTCTGTGATGAGTTACCAATCGGCACTTTGTGATGAGTTACCATCTACCGATTGTTTGGCGGTGCCAACACTTTGACAGTGCATTTGTGTCCTATTACCAAAAGTGTCTAGATGCATTAAACCTAGGAAATTGTATTGTAATCCTATTGGACCGACATGAAATCAGATTCCTTTATAAGGACATCATGTCTAAAGTTTTAGGGTGTTGCTAGGGTTTAAGGTGGTTGATGAGTTTTTGTAAGTGTGATTATAGAAGAGAAGTTCAGGTCTGTGAGTGTGAATGTGTTGAAGACTGAAGTAATGCTGGAATTCATTAGGAATGAGCTATCAAGGATCTAACCAAGCAATCTATGCTATTTGCTAGATCACTCACTTGTTGATTACTCACATCTTTGACAAGTCTGAAGCCCTTAACTAGGTAGGCCCACAAAGCCTTTTGTAAATCCTCTAACAAGGTGGTTCACATCTGTGGATCTAAAATCCTCTAGCAAGGTAGTCTTTAATCAGACTTATCTCCTAATAGAGATCGAGATTCCTAACAAGATCTGTTCTGGTAAAGAACATTGTATGACCTTAACCAGTCTGACCTTAACCGGTCTGGTTCCTATTCTGCAGATAGTTACTTGTGAGTTTCATCTCACCGTGGTTTTTCCCACTTGGGTTTCCACATCAAAATATCATGTGTTATGGTGATTGTGCTTTTGTGGGTGAATGCATTATTTTCTATTTGGTTTGCATGTGTGCTAATCGGTTTGTTTGCTAAACTGTTTTACTGGTTTATTGCTAGACTAGTAAAGTATTTAAGTACAGTAATTTTTGGCATACTAATTCACCCCCCCTCTTAGTATTCATCATCAACAAGTCTCTCTAGCATCCTACCCCATCCACAAAGGAATCCATGCTGTCCTCTATCCGACATCAAAAAGTAGCCGATAAAACCTGCTAGGATGCAAGCCAAAGGAAACTCCTCACTCTACCTGCTCATCATAATGTCCCAACTGATAGAATGTGTCAAGATATCTCAATGCCTGAATACACGTCTGATAGCTTGTAATCTAGGAAGATGTGCTGCATCATAATCTACCATACCCCCAACAAAAGAAATACAGAGAATCCTGTAAATGTCCTCGGGAGTGATGGTCATCTCCCCAACTGGCAAGTGGAAGGTCTTATGCTCAGAATGAAATCTCTCTACTAACGTTGTGAGCATCCCGTGATTCACATGGATATCGGGTAACCTAAGAAGGTGGGTGAAATCGTAAAAATCAATATGTGCCTACTCAACATCTGACAACTATTGAACTAATGTCATCGTGGGTGGATATACACATCTAAAAAGAACATGAGGCAATCGAACCTACAAAAATCAAACAATGGAGTATCAAAAAACATTCCAAATAAGACTACAAGAGAAGTAAAACATCAAGCAAATTCAACTACGTTAATTGCCAAGTTAAAATTTCAAGTTTGGACCTTCAAAAATGCTCATTGTTTTCCAAATGACAAAACACAGAAGGACAAAAACTCGTATGAGTCAAGATTAGGCTTCGTATGATAAAAGATCCCCATACAACACAAGAATAGACTTCGGATGACAAAATGGTCTCTTATGAATGTTGTCATACGATAGAAGGGTAGGTGTCGCATGACAAAACTAATGACCCTAAACAATAAAACAACTTTAACAATTTGTCATATGAGACAAGATCTTGTCTCACACAACAAAACATGAAAACCTGACTTCAACATGCCAAAAACTTGAAAAATCAACAAAAAAATTCAAAATTGAGAATATAAGGAGGCTTAAGATCGATCAATTACCGTTGGATCATAGTTTTAGGGTTGATTATGTCATCTCTGGCACTTGAATCGATGCTCATGAGTGGGAACCACAATTTTTCTTCGCAGAAGGCTTTTTCAATTTTCAAACTTGGGAGGTTAAAATGACTTGAAAATGACACTTTTATCCCTTATATAGCCAAAACCCTAAGTTTTCAACTTGCTCCGATGGACATGAAAATTGTACCCTTAGTTAATTTGCCTGTTCTGATTCCATTTTCTAGATTGAAATCGAAATCTGAGATCATATTTCTAGTCAATTTCAAAATTTGGACCACTTAGTGCTTTTTCATCAAATGCTCATTCTTTCTTCAAATTGTGCTCCATCTCTCATAAATCAACGCTAAATCTCAATTCAATTTTTTGTTCTACAAAACAACTTTGCACTTAATTTCTTATGAATCAACACAAAATTTTCAAATATTCGTCAGAATCAATTTGTTGTCAAATAACTTATCATCGTCTAAAATTGCTTATAATCATGAACCCTTGCTATCTTTCGATTTCGCTCCCGAGGGGGCATACTCATGACCTTATGACCTCACATCTTCAAAGTTGAGAAATTTTTCAAATATTCATCAAAAGTAGAGCAAAAATATTTTTCAACTAAAGAAAATCAAACAAAATTCTTATTGCTAAGGGGCATCTCAGCTTCATCACTTCACATCAAGTTGACACCTCTCGATCATCTGAATCGAATTAGTCGCTAGGGGCATATCAGTTTCATCGCTTCAAATCAAGCTGATTATTCATTTAAACTTAATCAAGGGTTTAAAGAGTATCTTTTATCACACGCTCAATCTAAGTAGGTGTTCAATTTCATCGCATCAAATCAAGCTAGACAGTTTATCTTCACTCATCGTGTCTTGATCCATCAAGTTCAAAATTGATTTTGTCTTCACTCACTGTGTCTAGTTCAATCAAGTTCTAGATTAGTAAGATCCGCTTCTTGGTCAGTCAAGTTTAAGTTTAGTATCTTTTCTCTCTATCATTCCTAGTTCAATCAAGTTTGGGATAGGTATCACTTTAATCAGACTTTGTTCAGCTTCATCACTTCAAATCAAGCTAAACACCTTGCTCTTCATCTGGTTCATGATCAATCAAGTTCAGAACTGACATCTCCTAGACATCAACTATTCTTTGAACCAATGCGTTGCTTTCACATTAATTCAAAGAGGGGCAAATGTAATACCCTAAAAATGGTCATCTAAACCATGGGCCCCTAATCTTGATAACATCACCAAGGTCCTAACCAAAGGCAATTAAATCAATCTTGAGAACATTATTAATTCTTTAATCATCAAATATCACATGGCAAGTCAATTACTCAATATTAATTAAATATTTATTGAATTAATTGAATCATTCCAAGAAAAACATTTTTAAATCAATTATCCTCTTTAATTTATTAAATATCCTAGCATATTTAATTAATTAATAAATTTGCCATTAATCATGAAAAAAAGGAATTAATTTATTACAAAAGAGGAATTAATTACAAAGCAATAGTTGAATTGAAAATAAAATAAAAGAATTGAATTGAGAGAAAAATCAAACTTGAGATATTATTTCTTTTTCTAAATTTAGAACTTGAAATTGGAAAAGCAATTAAATGAATTATTGATCATTCTCTAAAATTGGAACTCAAAGCTTTTCAGAAAAAGAAGTTCAGTTGCATTGAAAAGACTCTTTTCTTGAATAAATCAATGATTTATTTATTTTTATCACAAGTGCATGGAATTAATTAATTTTTATTTCTAATGCAACTTGAACTTCCTATTTAAATTCATTTCAATTAAACTATAATTGGAATCTATCTCAAGGTTAACTGAACTTGATTTCTCAATTATTTTCAATTTATCCTAAATTGAGCTTTTTCATCATCTCTCTTGTAATTCTCTATAAATTCAGCCTTCAGCTCTCATCCAATTCACCCCAGAGATTTTTGAGAACATGCTTGGAGATTATTATTATGCTGATTTTGCTCGAGTCATTGAATATATTGTTCTTTTTTTAGATTTTTGCATCCATATTTAGTTTATTCCATTATTGCTTGAATTATTTATCCATTGTGCATCCATTTTTGCTTGTTTTTCATGCTCATATAGATTAAATGCTTCATCTTGGTGTAGTCTAGTCATTGGTATTGCTTATAAAAATCTGAGAGCAATCTTATTCTTGCATCTTTTAGAAGGCAATTGGTGAATTTGTTATGCTTTTATTATTCTTTTTTATATTTGTCTAACCATACATGTAATGACTTAATTGATGTGTTGTGTCTTGCAGATATAGATCCTTATCCCACTTTTCTCACACACACTACTTACAATGAGGGGCCTGCACATGTAGGGAGGCTAACAGCCTAGAGCTCACTGCTCAATAAAGAGTCACACTGACTACAAAAGTGGATTATCAATTCCAATACAATGTACTGCTCAAAACAACATCTATCATGCCAAGTTCAGTACCAGTTTAAGCTCAGTCTATAACCAAAAACTTCATTGTCAACTATATCACCTTATACAATATTCGCCTATCCATTCATATTACAATTCCTATTTCAAAATGACTTATAAAATCTCATACATATATGAGCCTTTTACAATATACCATGTTGACTTACAAAAGATAATTACATTACAAAATAATTCATATAAACAAAACTTTATCCCATGTCGGCTGGACTGTCGGTATGCATTGTTGCCGATGAAGTGCCTGTCGGTGCCGGTGTATGAAGTTTGTGATGTTGGGCATGTAGAAACTGATTGTCAGTGAGTTGCCAGTTGGTTGCTAGATGGTTGCCATCAATAAAAAAATCAACTATCCTCATAAGAGTGTATAATGCCAACAATCTCCCCCTTTAGCATTGATGGCAATAGTCATGAGAAAAATCCAAAACTATTATCCAAAAACTAAAATCCAAAAAGATGTGCTCCCCTTGAGCAAATGATCTCCTCTACATGCACATGCATTTTTCTCTCCACTACTCCCCCTTTGACATCAATGACAAAGGATGTCATAAATAATAAAAAAGAGTACAAAAGTGCTACCTCAAGATTTGTAACCGGATGGTTACAATCTGAAAGATGTCTGCCAAAATCATATTCAAACTCTACATAAATTTGTTACTATCATCTAAAGTTGCCTCAGTCTGTTGGATCATACTGGTGAGATAGTGCATTTGCTGCTCCGGTGATCACTCTCCTTGTACTATTGCTTTAGATAATTCAGCTCTCTGAGTAATCAAATTATCCAGCCTCAGACCAAGTTTGTATTTTAGTTCCCGGGCATTAGACCTTATCCTTACCTTCTCTTTCTCAAGTTTTTCTAACTTCTCCTCAAAAACTGCCCTTTCCAGCTCAAAACCAGATATGTCCGGATGAACCTATAATATTATCTACAATGTCATCAATTTTCTTCTATGTCTTTTTGATCTCCTTATCAATATCCTCAGTCAAGCAGTGAGGTTTACATGCTTCCCTATATAACTCCTTATACTCCAAAATTGTAGAATTGAGTACCGGTAAAAGTGTATCCACATGATCGGTACAATTCTTTATGGTGTTTTCAAAGAATGTGTTTTTTTGTTTTTCAACTCTCTCCTTTATGATGTCCTCATTCACCTTGTCTATAGTTATTACTGTTACCAAATTTTGCACATGCCAAATTTAGTTCCCTAATGAAGCCTTGCATTCATTCATTTTGAAAAGATCAAATCATGAACCAGGGAGAAATGCATCATTTTTGTCTAACTTGTTTGCTTCATGTGCAGATACAAGAAAGTAAGACAACATGTGGGTTAAAATGTGGCTCCCATGAGGGTTGAGCTCAGCATGTTGTAGACCACAAAGATATTTATGCTCCATTGTAGATGAAATTGCGTGGCCTATTAAAACCTTCAAGCAAATTCATGTCGGCAAGTGTATCATCGAATCCCCTCCATAGCTAATGAAAGGCCAAAAGAAGCTCAGAGAAAATGCAATCATCCTATGTAAAGTTTTTACTTGGGCGCCAAAGAGGGTTTTAAAAGGATAGAGAACTTCCAAGCATTTTTAGCCGCCAGGCAGGAAGAACATTTATCCCACATTGGTCATGGGGAGGAGCATTTTTCTATTTAAAGCTAAAGTCACATATAACTATAGTGTCAAAGCTTACGAGCTTTTGACAAGAAGTGTCTCATTGCCTAGTGGACCTCGCATACGTGCGCATCTCAAGGCATCTTAATTTTGTGACTGGCTGGGGGGAAGAGGTTAAAGGTATAGCAAGTCAGAAAGATTGGATGCAAATCACAGTGATCCAATGACTTGCTATGTTGTGATGGTTAGATTCTCATCGGATATCATCGCGACTTGGTGACTAATCACATGGTGAAGCAGAGGGTATAAGACCAAGGACACATGGTAGATAGGTGGTAGCACAATGGCTAGTGGCATGGCATGGATGGACAACATTGAGAAGACCTTAGCTGTGATGAGTCTTCAAAAGGTTTCACCGAAGGCTCAGTTCCATCGATCTTGCCAAAATAAAGATATTGATGAAACTATAGGTTCGATGAGACTGGTAAATGACTTGCCGAGAGAGTAATTTGGCTGAAAGAAAGAGATCTGACAGAACAAGATGCATGGCAGGCCTGACAGATAGGTGGTGCCCAGGCAGATCTCCAGAGCCAATCAGGGGGTGACACATGTTGACACATGGCACAAGAGATAATATCAGTCAAGGTTAAAGGTGGAGCAAATAAAGAGAAGATCAATGGTAGTTCAAAAGATCTATGGGCTATCGCTATACCGCTATAGAAAGAAGCTCACTAGTTACCTCCGTGACTTGGCAATAAAGCACATGTAGAAAAGGTGAGTGGCTAAGGTGTTAAAGATCGAGAAGTTTGAGGGTAGATCAACAGTCGTTGCTATACCGCATGATGAAGGTGCTCGATAGTTATTCCCTGTGACTTGATGACTGATGACCTGGCATTTGAGATGGCCGTCCAAGTGGGCTAAGAGCGAATGAGGATGTGCCAGGGGATAGAGAGTAGATTAGGAATCAAGGCAGAACAAGTCCAGTGGTAGGTCTAGATGGTAGACAAAGTGGATCCTCAAGAAAATTAGGTTGACACATGGAAAAAGGCTATAGACGAGAAGATGTATATATTTTTTAAGTCCACTTTGAACATGAACTTTCACCGATTCAAAGTTCATTGGTTCAAAGTGGTTCACCGGTTCAAAGTTCATTGGTTCAAAGTGGTTCAATGGTCCAAAGTTCATTATCCTTGCTCATTCCCATGGGCCTAGGATGAAGAGAGAAACATGAGAGATAGAGAGAAAACAAGCAGAGGTAAAAAGCAAGCAAGTTCCTCAAGATCTAGTGGTGGTTGCTATACCACATGATGAAGATGCACGGTGTTTATTCACCATGACTTGGTGACCAAGTAGTGGGGCTTGCAAAGGAAGTAATTCGAAGGAAGAAATAAAGAATGCAGATTAAGGTTGATCAGATAGTAGAGCTTCATTCTAGTAATGAGTCCACGTCATGCTAAGATGGCAGGATAGGAAACCCGGAACCAACCAGGATGTGACACATGGTCGGCCTGATATAAAAGCACGTGAAATGGAGTGTATCATCGGCCATTAGAATAAGTGTTTCAATGCTAACCTGATGATCCAATGAAGAAATCAATGCTAGTTACAATCAAAAGCTGAAAGTGGTGGCAGGCAAGGTAGCATCCAAAGATCCATGCAAAATAAGAGGAAGTCATCAAGTAGTTTTTGATCCATGCAAATAAGAAGAAGTCATTTGGTTAATGCAGGCAATTACTAAGCTCAGAGAAAGTTTGCATGAGTTTTTTCTTGTGATCTTGAGGTAATAAAGATTGTTTTTGAGCGCCACATGGGTCAACCTTTAGTTGACTAAGAATTTGAAATGAATTACCCAGCTTGAGAGCAAGTTTGTATGAGTTCTTTTTGCATGTTTTGAATCCTTTTTGGTGGCTTTTTATTTCTACAAGAGGACCAGTTTTCAGAGGAGATATTTTTAGTGGGAGTTCATCTTCAGTCATTCTGGAGTTATCTTTCCTCTACCTTTTGGAAGGTTTTTGTATAAAGTGAAAAAGTTTTATCTTTCTTCACTAGTTCTTGATGATTCTCTGGCTGGTTTTAGCAGAGAATATATTCTTGTAGCTCATATGCAATTTTATGACAGAATTCTGAATAAAAATTACCAGCTTATGCCTTATGTCTTTATAGTTCATTTTCTTATTCTTGATTGAGTTAGTTTATTGTGTTGTTGTCTAGATAACCTTTAAATTTTTTGTCTCATTTCTAAGTCATAGGTTGTGCATTGTGATAAATTGGCTCATTTGGTTGATTGTGAAAGTTTTCTTTCATTTCAATTTCTTGAAGTTTAAATCCTTTGCATAAAATATTTATGTGTTATGAACCAAAAGTCTATTTGTGCAGATTGGTGTTTTTAGGATTGTATCTCTATCATTTTGAGATATCTTATTGATGCTTCACCTTCGTCAAGCATCTGCAAGTAATTCTATTTTCATTCTTAGTTTCCCTATCCCTTTTCTTGGTAAAGATTTAGAGTTATTCATAGGGAACCAGCCCTTCATCTAGAGGTTAATTCTCACTATAGGCAACCCATAGGCCTAAGAGTTTTCCCATGTGTTACCAAGTTGCCTGAGCTTTTAGCTTGTGCATTACAGGTGCAATTTGAGTGACAACAATTTTTGGCATGCCCAGTGGGACTTCTTTGGATTGATCAATCCAAATCTTTTTCCAATTTTTTTTAATTTTTGGTGTGAAAATCATAAATTGTAGCCTTTGGAGGCAAAATCTACCCACACCTGGTGACTCCGGGTTATAAGTTTGCTGGTTTTTGTAGTCCAAGTGCTGGTATGTTTCAAAAAAGTTTTGTATTATGAATTTGACTCATTTAAATGAGAAAAGGACACTATCATTATCCACCACCCTATTATGAAGGTATTTCTCCTACACCTTCTTATCAACCATACCCAAATAGCTATAATGCTATTTTTAATCCAAATAGCCATATTATTGTCAATAATCAGTAGGTTTATCCTTCTTATCACCCACCCACCACAACTCAGTCTACATGGTAGCCTTATCCAGCTTACAATCAGCCTCAAGAAGGTTATATTGATGCAAATTGATAGAGTTCAGAGCTTAGAGAGATAAAATGCATGGTACAAAAGCAACATGATTTGTAAAAAAAAGTGTTGACTGATCAAGCTTATCATTATGAGAAAGAGTTGGAGGCATAAAATATATACTATGAAGAAATTTTTGCAAATGAGGTTGTTGCTAAAGACGAACAACTTGCTACTAAAGATGAGGAAATGAAAATGTTGGAAGAAGAGGTAAAAAAGGCATTTGAGGGATTTGTTGATAGGGTAAACAATGCTAATGTTGTTGTCAAAGAAAAATTTGTTGCAAGAGAAAATAGTATGAGCATGTTGTTTGCCAAGGTACAAGAGTTAATGACCCAATTAGCCCCTTGCATCTCAGGTCAGCCCACAAATGTAAATCCATTGCATTTAGCTATGGAGGAATATCGGTTATGAAAAATTGTTTATCCACCAAAAAAGAAAGGTGAAAAGAAAGAGTTGGCAGAGTTGGCTTACCAGGACCAGGATCATCAACATGAAATGCAAAAAAGACAGTTAGAGAAAAATATTAAGCAATAGATCGCTGCAAAAGAGAAGGAAAAAGCTTCTAAGATCAAAATACCAAGCTTTAAACAAGGTGAGTCTCCAAAATCTCCCAAATTCAAAATTCCAAGTTTTAGGAGTCCTCAATCATTTCAAGAACCTATTATTGAAAAAGTGCATCCCTATAAAAAGATCATTCAAGAAGATCCCATCATGAATCAACCTATTAAAGAAGAGCCTCATAGATTTGCATTCCCAAATTTTAGACAACCTCTTTTAGTTCAAGAGTCTCAACAATTCATTCCTAAAGAACCCATTGATATCTTGGTTCCTCAAGATGTTCAAGTTGAAGATCAAGAAAAAGAGGTACTTAGTGAAAATAAATCAGATCTCTCACCTATTGAGATGCATGCTTATGATATTCAAGATGATAGGTTAGATCTATTATAGCAAAAAGAAGAGGTTATAAATGAAGAACTGTAGGTTCAAAATCTAGAAAAGGTTGATAATTATCAAGTTCTAACTAATTTGTTTGATGAGCTGCCACTTTTTGTGGAAGATGAGGAAAATGAACTTCATATTGCAGCCATACCAACTTCACCACAACAAGAAGAGGTTCAAAAAATTGTTGTTTTGATCGCACAAGAGAGCTGCAACAAGGTAGCAGACAATCCTCTTCCTCAGCAGATTGAAAACAATAATGAAGAGGACTCTTTCTGGGATGATTTAGAAGAAACAAAAAGAAGCGTTGTTGAGCAAGTTCAGTAGGTTGATATAGATGCAAATTTAGTTCAGGTAGAGCAAGAAAATCAGCAAGAAATGGATTTCCAAGATATGAGTGCTGAAAACAATCAATAAAATATAGAAAACAATACTCAACATAGTGAAACTAACCAAGAAGTGAGTATTTTCTCAAACATCATTGAAGATTTTTGTTCTAATCTTGCTGATAACTTGATACCTTTGGAAATAAATTTTTTTGATCAACATACTCAAGTGGAGGAAATAGTTATGGTTCAGGAGACAGTTGATAGAGTAGAAACCAGTAAGGAGAGCCCAAGCTTCATTCATACAAGGGGCTCTTCTATAAGATATCTTTCCAGATTGGAGGCCAAAAAGACAATACAAGATGAGCTTATGCCTAAAAATGAAGCTTCAGTAAAAGGTTATCATCTTACCTATAACCTCATAGATAGGAGCATATATGAGCAAACAAAAGAGGTAGGCCACGTTATTTTCATACTTACAATAGTCTTATACCATTATGTGAGGCACCTCTTCATACTATATTTCTTCTCAGTTGCTCATAAGCTTTTGAAACATCCTAATCTAGGAAGAAAAGGATGTTATTTCTCAAATCTAGTGAATGGTTTTGTATAACTAAGGTTCACTCTTGGTTAGGGTAGGCTAGAGTTTTTTTTTAGTTTCAGTTTTTCATTTCAGCAGTTTGTGAGGCCCAGCTATAAGCAGAGTTGTAGTAGTTTCAATTGAATAAAGTTCTTTTAAGCACATCGCAGTTGAATTTTTAGTTTCAGTTGAGTTTTCCATAAGTGCATAGGATGCACATGTTCTCTGACTCTATCTTAAACAGAGTTATGAAGGTTTGTTTTTTGTTTATTTTGTTGTTGTTTTGTTGTGAAATATTGAGCTACAGAAGAGGGTTTACAAAACTCAAGAAGTTTTTAGAGTTGAGAGGACTGAAATGACTCCATTAGCCCAATGGAGAAGCCATGATTGGTTTATAGTGTTTAGCAGGTAAACACTCCACAGAAGTCACCAAAAATGTTACCAAATTTTGCAATGCCAAATTTAGTGTCCTAATAAAGCCTTGCATTCATTCATTTTGAAAAGATCAAATCATGAACCAGGGAGAAATGCACTGTTTTTGTCTAACCTGTTTGCTTCATGTGCAGATACAGGAAAGTAAGACAGCATGTGGGTTAAAATGTGGCTCCCATGAGGGTTGAGCTCAGCATGTTGTAGACCATAGAGATATTTATGCTCCATTGTAGATGAAATAGTGTGGCCTATTAAAACCTTCAAGCAAATTCATGTCGGCAAGTGTATCGCCGAATCCCCTGCATAGTTGATGAAAGGCCAAAAGAAGCTCAAAGCAAATGCAATCAGCCTATGTAAAGTTTTTACTTGGGCACCAAAGAGGGTTTTAAAAGGCTAGAGAACTTCCAAGCATTTTCAGTCGCCAGGTAGGAAGAACATTTATCCCACATTGGTCATAGGGAGGAGCATTTTTGTATTTAAAGATAAAGCCACATATAACTATAGTGTCAAAGCTTACGAGCTTTTGACAAGAAGTGTCTCATCACCTAGTGGACCCCGCATGCATGCGCATCTCAAGGCATCTTAATTTTGTGACTAGCTGGTGGGAAGAGGTTAAAGGTAGAGGAAGTCAGAAAGATTGGACGTAGATTGCGGTGATCCAACGGCTGTCGCTATGTCATGATGGTTAGATTCTTGTCGGATATCGTCATGACTTGGTGACTGATGACATGACAGAGCGGAGGGTATAAGACCAAGGACATGTGATAGATAGGTGGTGGTCTAGTAGCTGGTGACATGGCACAGATGGACAACATCGAGCAAACCTTAGCCGCGATGAGTCTCAAAAAGGTTCGACCGAAGGCTCAGTTTCATCGACACAGGTTATATCAAAGAAATTAGAAGCAGTCCCACCAAAATAAAGATATCAATGAAACCATAGGTTTGATGAGACTAGTAAACAACCCACCGAGTGAATAGTTTGGACGAAAGAAAGAGATCCAACAAAACAAGACACATGGCAAGCCCAATAGACAGGTGGATCTCTGGAGCCAATCAGGGGGTGACACATGTTGACACATGGCACAAGAGAGAATATCAGTCGAGGTTAAAGGTGGAGTAAATTAAGAGAAGATCAATGGTAGTCTGAAAGATCTAAGGGCTATCACTATACCACTATAGGAAGAAGCTCGCCAGTTACCTCTGCAACTTGGCGACAAAGCATGTGCGGAAAAGGTGAGTGACTAAGGTGTTAAAGATTGAACAGTTTGAGGGTAGATCAATGGTCATCGCTATACTGCATGATGAAGGTGTTTGATAGTTATTCCCTATGACTTGGCGACTAATGACCTGGCATTTGAGATGGTCGTCTAGGTGGGCTAAGAGCGAATGAGGATGCACCATGGGATAGAGAGTAGATGAGGAGTCAAGGCAGAACAAGTCCAGTGGCAGGTCCAGATGGTAGACAAAGTGGACCCTCGAGCAAATCAGAGGCTGACATGTGGCAAAAGGTTATAGATGAGCAGATGTATATATTTTTTTAGTCCACTTTGAACTTGAACTTTCACCGGTTCAAATTTCATTGGTTCAAAGTGGTTCACTGGTTCAAAGTTCATTGGTTCAAAGGTCCAAAGTTCATTATCATCGCTCATTCTCGTGGGCCCAGGATGAAGAGAGCAATGGGAGAGATAGAGAGAAAACAAGCAGAGGTAAAAAGAAAGCAGGTTCTTGGAGATCTAGCGGTCGTTGCTATACTGCATGATGAAGATGCACAGTGTTTATTCACTGCAACTTGGTGACCAAGTAGTGGGGCCTACTAAGGAAGCAATTTAGAGGAAGAAATAAAGAATGTAGATTAAGGTTGATTGGATGGAAGAGATTCATTATGGCAGTGAGTCCACACCATGCTAAGATGGCAGGGCAGGAACCCTGGAACCAACTAGGGTGTGACACATGGCTGATCTGGTAGAAAAGTAGGTGAAATGGAGCATATCATCGGTCATCAGAATAAGTGTTTCAGTGTTAACCTGATGATCTGATGAAGAAAGCAATGCTAGTTACTGTCAAAAGCCGAAAGTGGTGATAGGAAAGGTAGCGTCCAGGGATCCATGCAAAATAAGAGGAAGTCATTAGGTAGTTTGTGATCCATGTAAAATAAGAAGAAGTCATCTGGTTAATGCAGGCGATTAGTAAGCTCAGAAAAAGTTTGCATGAGTTTTTTCTTGTGATCTTGAGGTAATAAGGATTGTTTTTTAGCACCACATGGGTCAATCTTTAGTTGACTAAGAATTTGAAATGAATCACCCAGCTTGAGAGAAAGTTTGCATGAGTTCTCTTTGCATGTTTTGAAGCCTTTTTAGTGGCTTTTTATTTCTACAAGAGAATCAGTTTTTAGAGGAGATATTTTTAGTGGGAGTTCATCTTCAATCATTCTAGAGTTATCTTTCCTCTACCTTTTGGAAGTTTTTTGTATAAAGTGAAAAAGTTTTATCTTTCTTCACTAGTTCTTGATGATTCTCTGGCTAGTTTTAGTAGAGAATACATTCTTGTAGCTCATATGCAGTTTTATGACAAAATTCTGAATAAAAATTACCAGCTTATGCCTTATGTCTTTATAGTTCATTTTCTTATTCTTGATTGAGAGTTAGTTTATTGTGTTATTGTCTAGATAACCTTTAAATTTTCAGTCTCATTTCTAAAGGTTGTGCATTGTGATAAATTGGCTCATTTGGTTGATTGTGAAAGTTTTCTTTCATTTCAATTTCTTGAAGTTTAAATCCTTTGCATGAAATATTTATGTGTTATGAACCAGAAGCCTATTTGTGCAGATTGGTGTTTTTAAGGATTGTATCTCTATCATTTTGATATATCTTATTGATGCTTCACCTTCATCTAGCATCTGCAAGTCATTCTATTTTCTTTCTTAGTTTCCCTATCCCTTTTCTCGGTAAATATTTATAGTTATTCACAGGGAACCAACCCTTCATCTAGAGGTTAATTATCACTATAGGCAACCCACAGGTCTAAGAATTATCCCATGTGTTACCAAGTTGCTTGAGCTTTCAGCTTGTGCATTATGAGTTCACTTTGAGTGACAACAACTACATTATCAACAATGAATTTGGAAAATGTGTCCAATTTACCTAAAGAATCCTTAATGTGATCTATCTTACAATTTGGTGCACTCATCTTTAGAATAGGTAAAGTGTTATTGATTGCCTTAAAAGCTAATGTATTGCAATCAGTTATCCTCTTAATAGAATCCAAAAGTACCTATGTTATATTAGGGGATCTGAATTCACCTATAGATGTACTCGGTTCCACTATAAATTTCATCTCAATAGATGTCTGACCAATCACCTTCATTATATCCTCTTTGCTTCCATCAAATGTATCCATTTTTCTTTTATTTTCCTCTGGTGGATTTGTCTATGTTTGCACTTCAACCTTTAATGGTTTCTCAGATTGTTTCAGTGCCTCTATAACTGCCAGTTTCTCAGTCTCAACATGAACCTCTACCTCAGTTTGTTTCTCTGAAAGTTCTATTGCCGGTTTCTCAGATTCTAGTGGCCCTATGCTAGTACCTTTGTCCTTTATAGGTTTTTCAATCTCTTTCGGTTGCTCTATTTGAGTTGGTATCTCAGTTTCCTAAGAGTCAATTGTTTGTGTCGATTTCTCTAAAATATTGCTATTATCAACATTATTTGTCTTAACCTATGAAGTATGTTTATCCACAACAATGTTTTCCTCCTGAGTGGCCACATTGATTGTAAAGAGTATCTTAGACTCTGGATTAGTATTATCAAGAGTTATACCTTTAGTATCAATAACCGGTGGAACTTCTATGTGTACCGGTGGTGTATCCAAAGGTGGTGGTGGAATATTATCTATAACCTTTATGTTTGGAATACCACCAACTTTGCCTTTACTCTTGTCCTTGTCTTTATGATATACTTTGAATGTCTTTTTAATTCTACTCCTTTCCTCTTTCTTTTCCTTTTTAACAAAGAATATATCCCATTTATCTACAATCTCATCATCAATCTCCTTAACTCTTCCAGCCATTAGGCTTACTTTCTGGTGTCCACTAACAAATATAGACCAGTTAGCTTTAGAAATAAGTTCATCTATCTCTTCTTTGGAGTTTACCGGGTGCAGCCAAGAGTGCTTCAACTTTCAAATTTTTGTCTAGTTCCATCACTGATATCCTTTTGGCTTCTAATCTCATGTATAAGTCATTTGGTAGCTCATCAATCACTTATATCAAAACTTTCTTGTATATATCCAAGTGTAGAATAATGATTTCCTCAATGGTATTTCTGTTAGTATCATTTGAAGTGTTATACCCTTTGCTTACATTAGATAGATTACCTTCCTCTTTTATCTCATTCAATAAATCATCTAGTGTGGGGGTAACTAGTGTCTGTTTCTTCTTAGGTGTAAGTTTCTTCTTCGGTTCCCTAACTGCCTGTTGCTTCTTCTTTAATGTCTTGGTTTTCCTAGGTGAAGGAGAGGGTACTGATGAGGGTTTTCTCTTCCTTTCTACTCTTTTAAACTTATCAACCTTACCACTATTAGTATCGGAGGATGTTACAACCGGTGAAACATGTGCTTCAGGTTGTAGTCCTTCAAGCTCACTGGCCTATATACCACTGATGTTCATGACATTTTATTTCATTTACTTGACCTTCTTTGAGGCATCTCTGATAAATTTTTCTCTTCCCTTTGTCCTTTTCTACATAGATACATTGCTCTCTATAGTTTTTGCACTTCCAAAGAATTTCTCAAAAGGTTCCCTTGGTGCATCAAGTAGAGATTTAGCATATGTTTCCAAAATATATAGGTCTACTTCATATCCCATCTCGGTAACCCAAATAGTTCTAAGGCTTACTGCTTCCATCCCAGTTTCATATCTCTTAATCACAAAACACATTTCCTGGTCATATTTGTCAAGTATGCTTTGTGGTAGTCTCTCTCTTGCTCTCATATTAGATTGGAATGTTTTGAAATAGTCTATGATGTTCTTAACACTGTGAGTGCCCATATCGGTGAAAGCATCTTGTATCTATTTTCCTACTGAGATTTCATAACCAAAATCCTTGTGACCTATGTCAGGTATCTCCTTGGTAAAGTACAACATTAGGCATACTAGAAGATTACAAAAATGGAAAGTACCTTTCTTGTCTCCCTTAATCTTCTTTAGGTTGTCAATTAATTCATACTTAAGCCATTCACACACATCAATCTTAGAATTATTGTTTACCATCTCATATGCACTGTGAATACATAGGCTAGAAACATAATTGAGTCTATTTGCATGAGTTGCTTTGTAACCTGGTACCATACTCACATATCTCACATTTATGTCTTTAACATCATTCACTCTAAGTGACCTATTATTAGATGTGGCTCCGGTTAAATCCATAACTCCTTTGTTAGGTATCTTCTTGGTTTTATCAGGCCTACTACCGGTTGAAGGTAAACCAGTAACTACCTTAATTGCTTCCTTGGTTATGTTGCAAACTGATTCCAACCACATGAATTCTCCATGGACTCTTCTCAATACAAGTCTGACAACTTCCTTTGGAAATTTAGAAATGTTCAAAATCTCTACAAAACCTAAATCTTGCATAATCCTATGTTCGGGTTTGATCACACCATTTCCAGTGGTAATAACTTCATTGAATATCTTCTTCAAATGCTACACCTTTTGATATTTTCAAAAAAGATCCTATAGAATCATCTTGTTTTGCAAACTTGGGGATAATCTTGAATACAGGTCTAGGGTGTTTGACATTTTCCATAATGGTAGGTTTCAAAATAAACTCTGGAATAGAAGATGAGGAAGCCATTTCAAAGATAAATATCTCTTAACTGAAATTATAAATGCTTGAGAATCACTTCGTAGCTTCAATTTAGAATGCCTTTTCTCAATTTCACACTCTCTGATCACTTGAATGCTCAGTGAGTTTGAAATGAGGGTTTCTCAGTGCTTTATAGCCAAAAAGGTTCTTTAAACTACATTAAATGTTCGCCGGTTAAGTGAAAACTTAACACACCTGTTGGTAAAGAAGAAATTTATCTTCTCACCATCAACGGAGGGTAGAATGCATGATCTTCAATTTTCTGCAATACCCCTAAGGATTATTCCTCAGTTAGATGAAGAATCTCCTGCCGCTAGAGGATTCCTCTGTTCTATCGGTGTAGAGATAGTTTCATCAGTTCTCTGATCACTCTTCTTAATCCATTGTTTTGAAAATTCTTGCTTTACTTCATCTACCTTTTCTTTGCCTTTCAAACTAGATCCTTTTTTGTTTGCCAATGCATTCTTGCTTCTACATAATTTTACAATATGCCCAATCTTGTTGCATGCATAACAAGTTACATTATTCCTCTGAATAACCTTTCCATATCCTTAACCGATTTGTGATCTGCATTGATTAGATAAATGCCCAAATTTTCCACAAACATAGCATTTCACATTCATTCTGCAATTTTCTGAATTATGACCAACTTTGTTGCATTTGGAACATTGACCGGTGGGTGAGTTTGTCTTCTGTTATTTCTAAATCTACATTGATTTTCTCTATGACCATATTTGTTGAAATTGAAACATTTTTCATTAAATTTATAAGTATTAGGTTGTCTTATCAGTTTGTTATGATCTTTATTATTTGGAGTACCAGAACTTTCTCCATGTTCAAATCCAAGTCCATTTGTATCTCCATTAGGTTTCTGCCTTTTAAGCATGTCATCAAGTTCTTCTGAACTTTTCTTGAATTTATCTTTGTGTTTATTTGCAGTAGCCAACTCATTTTCTAGAATTCCAACTTGTCTCACAAGCTCAACTTTATCATGTTGCATGTGAATTAGATCTGTTTTTAACATATCATTTCCATGACCAAGTCTCAGATTTTCATTTCCAACATCATTTAGTCTCCTAGTCAAGTCTTCTTCATTCTTCTTCTTATCTTCAATATCCTTACATAACCTCATAGTCATATCTTGCATTTCATTCTTCATCTTACTATTTTCTTGTCTCAACTTATTTGCAATGTCTCTAAGAGTCTCCTTTTCATCATCATCATTCTACATCTTCTCATGAAGTTCCTTTCTTTTATTTTGTGCTATAACCAGGTTTTCCTGAAGTCCTTTAATGAATTCCTTAGTAGTCCTCAGATCGTCTTCAAGTTTGATATTCTTCAATTTTTTTGCATCAAAATCTTCAAGAGCTCCTTCAAACTATTTTCTTAAGTTCTCCATCTGTACCAGTGTCAAAATCTTCCTCAAGTTGTTAGGCTTTTGAAAATAGAGGACCATGCTCTGATACCAATTGTTAGATTCAATGACAGACCCAAAGACATTGAGAGGGGGAGGGTGAATTAGTGTCTAACTAGTTAGTAGAATATTTAAACTTATTTATAACTTTGCACCCCAAAACAGTGTATCGATAAAGAAGAATTATTGCAATAAATAAACAATAATAGAGACATCATAGAAACACACCATAACACAATATATTTAATGAGGAAACCCGGTTTAGGAAAAACCTTGGTGGGATTTGTGATCCACAATATTTACTCATTGGCCAATGAATAAATACTACATGTAATGAGGGGCCTGTACATGCATGGAGGCCAATAGCCTAGAGCTCATTGTTCAATAAAGAGTCACACTGACTACAAAAGTGGATTATCAAATCCAATACAATGTACTACTCAAAACAACATCTCTCATGCCAGCTTCAGTACCAATTTAAGCTCAGTCTATAACCAAAACCTTCACTGTCAACTATATCACCTTATACAATATTCGCCTATCCATTCATATTACAATTCCTATTTCAAAATGACTTATAAGATCTCATACATATATGAGTCTTTTACAATATACCATGTCAGCTTCCAAAAGATAATTACATTACAAAATAATTCATATAAACAAAAATTTATCCCATGTCGGTTGGAGTGTCAGTATGCATTGTTGCCGATGTAATCTGAATGTCAGTGAAGTGTTTGCCGGTACTGGTGTATGAAGTTTGTGATGTTAGGCATGTAGAAACTAATTGTCGGTGAGTTGCCAGTTGGTTGCTCGATGGTTGCCATCAATGACAACATCAACTATTCTCATAAGAGTGTATAATGCCAACATAAACATGATGGTTACCATATCTCATCACACATGAAATCTCATCCCATGTAATGTTTTTTAATTGCGGATAATCCTTTAACCCATGATCGTCCTTGATCGATTCAACTTGAAGACAATCGCAACCCATTTTTGCAAGTATATCTGCCATCTTATTACCTTCCTTATAAGTGTGTGAAATATGAAATTATTTGAATGAATCTAGCAGAGACCAAACTTGTCTGACAATATAGTTGATCCTCTAATTTAATGTTTTCCTCTGTATGCAGGTATTAATAATTATAGAGGAGTCCCCTTTAACATGAACATTTAGGTAACCCGATTTCTTTGTGAGGATCAATCCTTCCAATAACGCTTGCACCTCTGCCATATTATTAGTTGTTGGAGGCAATACATAAGACTTGAATGCTTTTCAATTGCCCATATGATCCCTAATACAAACTCCAACCCCTGAGTCACCTAGGTTCCCTCTTGATGAACCATCGAAGTTAATTTTGACAAAATTTCGATGAGGGGGTTGCCATGAAATGTTAGATCTATCAACCTTAATCAATTTATTTGAAGATGACAAGCTGAAGTTAGATGGTGATAAAATGTGCTTCCAATTCCTGATAATGGAAGAATCCCACGACGAAAATAATGAAGAAATGTTAAAATGGGATTGAACATGAACATTAACTAGGTCTAAAACTGATTTCTCAATGAGTTCCAAAACTTTATCAATAGGCAAAGACACTTTCCTAAAATATCTTTTATTTCTTTCCCACCAAATGGACCAAATGACTGATGCTAGAATGATGTGCCAAATACAAGAAAAGGTGGAGGAGGTAAACAGAGTAGGCTAGGACTGAAACAAATCCCAAATTATGTTTGGTAGATGCAATGAAGTTTGCAATCTATTCAAAATGATTAACCAACACTGTTGATAAAATGCACATTGAACAAACAAATGGTCAATTGTCTCACTTTTCTTATTACACAAAACATGGAGAAATGGTTGCGAAATTTGCAGCTTGATTAGTCTATCACTAGCTAAAATTTTGTTTTAAATTGCCAACCAAGAGAAGAAACCTGCTTTAGGCAAAACCTTGTTATTCCAACAAAATTTTAAAATCTCTTTGGTTCTATTATTTTTAATTATATGTTGTAAAGTTGCATATCCATTTTTAACTAAAAAATAAACCTTGTTTGGAAGGACCTCAAAAAACTTTATCTGATTTATCTAAGAGGAATACAATTGTTTGATCCAAAAGGTTTTGTAACATATACTTTTGATTAATATTAGTGATAATATGTGAAAATCCTTTCCAGATGGCTTTTCCTGAATGTAATTCAATTCCATTGATATAGTGAATGAGTTTCTCACCCCATACATGAGTGAGAATAGGAATTGTTTCTTGCAAATGTTGACATTGTGCTAATGGAGGGTGTCCATTCCATGAGTCATTCCAAAAATGAATTGACTCCCCATTATTAACTTTCCAAGAAATATACATGGTTACCAATTCTCTGGAGGAAATCATAAAGTTCCACATTGCAGATCCATTTGGGGGATTAGCAATGGTGAGGATTCTCAGCAGGTTGGAAGAATCTAGATACTTTGCTTGCATGATTTGATGCCATTTTTCATTAGGCTTGGAGTACATTTTCCATACCAATTTACCTCGAAATGCTTTATTCCATTTGGTGAGATCATGCAGATCTACTCCTCCCACTGCCTTTCCATGTGACATATTAGTGAGTGAAATTAATGGAATTTTCTTTTCTTGAGAAAGATTACCCTTCCATAAAAAGATTCTGATAATTTTTTGGATCTTCATGACAACTAATTTTGGAGCCTTAAGGAAAGAGATACAGTAGTTAGGTATGGAGGCCAAAACAATTTTGATAAGGAGGATACGGCCTAAGAGAGACAACCATTTGACTCACCAAGCTGAAATTCTTGATTTAATCCTTTCAAGAACATTTTCCCAATAATGTGGTTTATTAGCTCCCATGAAGAAAGGAATACCCAGGTACGAGCAAGGTAAATCTTCTAGTTTGAATCCCAAAATTTTAATGATCTTTCTGCTAATTGCAGGTTTTGTGTTGAAGATAAATACCTTTGATTTCTGGGCATTAATTTGCTGACCTAAAACTGATGTGTAGGATCCCAAAACTTTCTTAATCTGATTAGCCTCTGCTATATTGGATTTTCCATATAGAAGAGTGTCATCCGCAAAGAGTGTGTGTGACTGAAATGAGAGTATCAGGAATGAGGATACCCTGCCAAGTTCAATTTTCATTATTAACTTTCATTAATCTACTAAGTGCTTCTACCATGATGATGAATGAGAAAGGGGATAGTGGGTCTCCTTGCCTAACACCTTGAGTGGCTGCAAAGAAACTTGAAGGTTTCCCATTGATAATGTTTGAGAAGACTGCTCCCAAAATACATGCTCCAATCTTAGAGAATTATACATTTGAATTGAAAAACATAAATAATTTCTAAACTATATTAATTAAAAAAACCAATAATAATAATTTACTTAACATACAAAGTAGTGAATAATGAACATAATCATATTTAATTTCAAGCTCAATGTTTCCAAAATTGACATAAAACCTATCCTCTAAATCTCATTTCATATACATCGAGTTTGCACCTTAAGTACACCATAATTACATCATATGCACTTCATAGATACATCATTTACATAATTTCCATGAGGGCATGAATATACATAAATTTCATTGGATGCACATAAATACAATATCAAATTGCATAAAGTCTCCATCTGACTCACTGAGCTAACCGAATTCAAGACTAGCATTCTGGAACATGAGTGAATCCAATCCACGCATAGACAGGAAAAAATTCCTTGATGGAAGAAGGTCACTACCTCCCAACCATGTGAAACCTGAAGGTCCACCCCCCATGCTAGGAGATAACATAAGGCCCTCAAGCACACAACAAGACAATACAACACATGGTCTACACATATCTCTATCGGGTAAGGACTAAATCAAAACTTACATAAATAAACACCAATAGGGAATAAATCCAGAAGCTACATATACAAAACAAAAAGGTCAACAGTGCACACAAAGGAAGAGTGTCATCGCATAGATTGATATGGGTTATCTTGACAACCTCTCCCAACCCCTGACCCCCATTCAAGTCTTGAATGTAAAACCAGCATACCTTTCAAGAGGACAAGGTAGTTGATCACACTATTCCAGGCCTTCCCACCTCAACTTGATCCTAAACGAGCACTCAAGCCATGTGAGGGACAATTACAAGTAAATTCACATAATTTATAATTAACAATGTAATAAATAGATCTTTAATGATTACATATGGACTTAAAATATTACCAAAGAAAGATTTATATATAGATTTATATCTTCAATTATGATAACAATTTATAATAACAAATCTTCAAAAATCAATAAAATCACAGAACAAATTTTCCAAACACAAATTCAAAGGTAATCAACCCATATTTTCTAGACATTAAATATTCAAAATACACGTATATTTCCTTAAAAGAAAAAATATATAATTCTTTTCTCTTAAAACTTCTAAATTAAATTCATAGCATAATGGGATTAGATCACTACCTCCACTCATTTTCCTGAAGAAAAAATAGATATGGGAGTAGAAATCAATTTCTGAACTCCACAACTTTACTAGCCACAATCCAACAATTCACAAATAGATATCCATTCCCAAAAGCTTTCCAAAAAAGAATTCATCAAAAATCCCCAAATTGCATGATCTCCCCTCCAAAAAATCTCTTCCAAAAAAATACCCTACTCATTCCCCATTATTACTCTCGAGAAAATAAATTTCCTTGACAAAATCCCAATCACATCCCAGTTCCCAAAAAGGCTTTTTAAAATTCATTATTGCATTTTTAATTTTAAATGTCATATAACCATTTTATAGAATTAATTTATTCTTAAAATTAAAAAAACATGATTTATTAAAGAATGAAGCTTTTATATTATTTTAATTATACAAACACTAATTTTAGTTTACTTAATTAATAAATCAATAAAAGTTTTATTCTACTTTAGTAACTTAAGTACTAGTATTAAATTAATGTATTAAAAATGTCAACATTAATTTATTAATAATTATAAATATATTTAAAACTACATTACATGTACATATATATACATACACATTTAATTTTATAATTCATACACAATTAAATAATTTAATCTCAAGTAAGAGTAAAACTTTAATAAATTAACAATTAAATTCTACCAACACCAAAAACACAATAAAACCCACATGAACACCAACAAGGGAACACACACAACATACCAAGATATCATATTTTTTACCTATGTGGCAATCCGATTGGGTTGAAAGTAACAAAGAACATTGTCCTATGACCAAGCAAGGCTAAGGGTATTAGCATCAGGCATTATGCTATCTCCCACAAATTCCATCGGGATTATGTAGGCACACTCAGACCTAAGAACTAGGTGGAGTTGATGCCTTGTACCTGCAATCCTGTATCACCAAGAAGATTATATATACAAATGACATACATATAAGCAACAAATACACATAGACCGATGAAGGGGAATCGTGACATTCTGTGTCTCTTCAAAAAGAGTGATGGAAAATTATCCCCTCACAGCCCATAAAAAATCAAACACATAATATAAAAATTTGGTACATAATATATCTCATAAATATGTCAGTCCATGGATCAGTACATATAAACAAAATCTAACATATAATCATCCATAAGATAAAGTGCATAAACAACACATATATCAAATAAAATCATTTTAGCATAGTATCATAACCAGAGTTATTTTATCATAGAGTATCATCCAAACACATGAGAGCTGAAAAAGTCAACAAAAGTCCATCCAAAAAAGGAAAAAATGTCTGAACAAGAGAGGGGTATCACATCCTCCCCCTTAGAACTAGGCTTACTCCTAGAAACCTACAAATAGGTATGGGTAGAGATCTCTCATCCTCATTGCATCCTCCCAAGTGGTTGCAGTATCATCATTTGGGTCCCATAGGACCCTTACCTACTCTACAATATGACCCTTGAGGGTCAATTCCCGATGCTGTAGAAGGTGCACGAGATCCAAAGAAAGTTGTCCTTCCTCTACCTACAATTCATTTCAGTGAAGAACATGTGTCACATCAGGATGATATTGCCTAAGAACTGAAACATGAAAGACATTGTGGATGTGGGATAGGCTCAGTGACAAGGCAAGATGGTAGGCAATAGGTCCTATCCTCTCAAGGATCTTAAAAGGGCTGACAAACCGTGGCACCAACTTAGAGCCCTTTCCATATCAAATTGGACTCTTCCATGGACACACTCTGAGGAAAACTTAGTCTCCAAAGGAAAACTGGCGATCCACCATATGAGCATTGGCATACTTCTTTTGTCTATCATGCCCCGCCACTAAATGCCCACTCGTACACCCCATATCTCGAAGCATCTCTAGACCTAACTGCACCATGTCCTCTAATCGATCCCAACTTAGAGGAGTGTGACAAGGTTGATCATACAACGCTTGGAAGGGAGACATACCTATGGAGCTGTGATATCCATTCTTATACAAGCAAACTCTACTAGATAAATATAGTCTTCCCATCATGACTGTTGATCCATAACATGCATGTGAAGCATTTCCTCTAAAATCTAATTCACTCGCTCTATCTACCCATCGGTCTCTGGATGGTAAGTGGAAGTGAAGTTCAACCAGGTCCCCAAATCATGTTGCAACGATGTCCACAATGTTGATGTAAAAATGGGATCTCTATCAAATATGATCTGTCAAGGAATCTTGTGTGTAGACACTGAAAAATGTCTTTTTCATCATGTACTAATTATTCATCCTAATTAATTAAGTAATTCTTTAATTATTTAATTAAGTTAATTATTCTTCTAAACTGACTCAATCATCATTCTTCATCTTATTAATTATTCTATTTCTATTTTTTAATTAATTAATCAGTTAACCCTATCTCAAATATTAATTAAATATTATTTATTTAATTAATTACAATTAATTCTTTAATTAAGTAATATTTATTATTTAATTAATTCTATTTCTAATGTTTAAATAATTTAATTTAAATTAATTAATTTATTCCTTCAAATTCCCAAAATTAGAATTTCAATTCATTTCATTTAATTTCATCTAATTACAAATCATCAAATTCGCATTTCACCAATTCTGAATTTCATTTTAATTTCATGTGCATTTCAGGATTTGAAAGTCCAAATTCAAATCCAAATTGAAAATGAAAATCAGATTTAATTTCAAAATCTTATAGCACATGTTGAAATCATAACTGATTGATCAAATCAGTTAACTCTTCAATCACCCCTTTTCACTTCAAATCACCTTTTTCTGACTAATCAATCAATCCACTTATCTCTCCAATCAATTCAGTCTTCTAATTCATCTATTCAGTCAACTAGCTACTCTATTCAGTCTACTGGTTAATCAATTTTGAGTTCACTCTCCAATCAATCCCATTAACAGACCAATATATTTAGTTAACAAATCAACCAAGATGAGTTCATTGATCAATCTAATCTTAGTTGACTATCAATCAGGACTTGATATCAAATCCTCACCCCTTCTGTGTTGAAAATCTATATAAACAATATCATTTTCACAAATCAGTCTAGAATCAGAGTCTTCAAAATAATTGTCTATCTTATGCAGGAATTTCAGTGTAATACCTAAGAGCCAATCAACCAATTATGGAGAAGAGAAATGTAAGATTTGTTACATTAATTGAGGGAGTTTAACTTAGAATTCATTCTTTATTTCAATGGATCTTGCATTATTCTATTGTCATTTAGAAGTAAAAGTAATTAAATTTAGAGTTGTGATTTGATCTTTTACATATGATTATATTGTTTATACTTAATTTACCCCTAAAGACATTTGGTGAACCTGACGTGAAACCGCCTACTGATTCAAGTTTCTGATTGTCTAATTTGCAGGTCCATATAGAAAATATTATTTCACAAATGATGTCATTTTTATTCACATTTGACATCATTCTGATTCACAATTGCTTGAACTAATGCACAATTGTAGGCCTAATTTAGAATTTCAATTTTCTTTGTCATTTTGGCTTTATTTCCATTTGTGAGATGAACCCATCAATCTTTCATGATTCTAGAAAATTTCATTGTTTTGCATAAAATATCTCTAACCCTATGGTAGGTTAGGTAACTTTTAAAATTTCACGTGCCAAGATAACATAGAAGACAACATAGATAATACCAAAGGATTCTAAAGGTAGAGAGAAAACTTTGTGAACTTGAAGAAGAAGAGGTAATCGCTCAATACCATAGAAACATTCATCGATTCCTTTCCAAATTTGATTTCTATGATGACATTAAAGTGACATCCCACGTAATCTGGAGTGATATCATCATAGAATAACATTTCTCTTATGTCTTTTCATTCTGTTTAATTTTCTAAAAAAATTCCAGTTTAACTAGTGCACAATTGATCTGTCAATAATTCACAATTGTTGTTACAGAAATTTGCGATTGCACAGTAGGTAGTTCACAATTGCTATTAGAATATTTCAAAATCACTTAGTAGGTAGTTCACATTTGCATGAGTAGGATAAAATGTTTCTATTTAGTTTTCTTTATGTTCTCTATCAGTAATTACCTATGTTTCTGCAAACAGAGAGGTTAAAAGTTGTAACTGAAATAATTAAAATTAGGTTGGATAGCCCACCATGTATCAACTAACACTTTATGCAAGGGTAGCTTAGAAACACTTTAGTTTGGTGTAATTAAAATAAGCCACAAACCATCTTCTTTTTTATTCACAATTTCTATGAAGGGTAAAATGAACACCATGTTTTCATGGAGCAACATCTCCATTTAGACTAGAAAAATTTGCAATTTGGGGTTAAAAGGAATATTTTTTTTGTGTTTTTATGAGGTGATAGGTATATTATCTCCCCTCTTCTAGGTGATCAACATCTCTTGAGAAGCCTATAAGGATGGTGAGAGGGGAACAACCTAAAGTGGTAATGGCTAATGCCAAGTATTCTAAACCACTGTAAATAAATGTTTTTGCAATGAAAATTGTAAGCAATGGGTGATGGAATGACGATTAAATTCACCGGATATATGCCCACCCAAATGGAAGCCTGATTAAACACCTTAGAAATTACAAGCCCAACTGAGTCAGTAACCAGACAATTTATTATCATAGTGCAAGGGTGGGGAAAAACATATCCCTAAGACACTCACCATATATCTCCTAGGATAATGAGCCAATTGAGGAGCGATCCTCTTTGGTTTAATTTCCGGACAAAGGCAAAAAAGTTTGTGCACCTTAGGGTGTGACAATGTCATTTGAGCTAACAGAGTATCAAGATGTGGGCTATGGTAATATTTGTTACCTTTTGACCTTAGGAGAGTCTTCTTGTTGTGCAATTGATTGACCAATTACAACGAAAACAAAATGGGATTTTGAAAAAGACTCCAACATTCATGGGGATTTGAAAAAATTCCTTAAATAAGTATTCTTTCTATGTTATTATTCTTTCTTGATGTATTTGTTGTGTCTTTTCTACATGATCAAACATTTCAAAATGGAACATCAACCAAAATTTTCTCAATGAAACACCCAAGAGTCAAAAATTCAAGAGAACAACCAAGTATTTACATCTAACAAGTTCAAAAAATTTAGCCAACATTCAACAATATGGAAGAAAATGGTGTTTCATGTGATCATGGGTCCTCACACATATAGGGAATGAATAGTTTAAGTATTTCATCCACATCTTGCATAAATATTCACAATTAAGGGATTAAAAGTCCATCATTTTCATTCAAATTAGGAGAGTAAAAGTCCATCATTCACACTCCTCTTAGGATAGAGTCCTTACATTACACATCTTAGTACCAAAATTAGTTTTCATAGTCTTCATTCTTCATAGTCATTTTCATCATAGAAGTCTTAAGAACATATCCTTTGTGTGAGTCTAAAAGGAGATTGTGATTTTCCATTTGAGCAACCCAATCTTGGACTAGACAATGATCAATTAGAGATAATTAATGGTTTGGACAACCTTGCTTGGGAAGTAAAAATTGATCTCCCACAATATGAAGAAGTAGAAGTCATCACAGACAATGAAATCCAAAAAATTTTCCACCTTGATACTAAGTTGGTAAAAGAAATCAAGAACCCAAGAGAACAAGAAGAATTTTGATAATTTGATGAAAAACTAATGACAAATGTTCCTCACCAGTAATCTTAGGAGAATGTCACCATTCATAGATTGCATACATAGTTAGGTCATAAGTCTTGCATCCATATAAATCTACCATTTGCATTTAGGAAATCATAAAAAGTCATAGGGAGTCAAGATCACATGATAGTAACAAGATCACAAAAGGAAAAGGATCAGATGGATCCAAATAATGATCCATACTATAACCCAACTTGGAACATGAACACACCTAGAAGCTCAAGCTCTCAATCAAGAAATAGGGCTTTGATACCAAAAGAGCCTAATAGATTAAAAACAATAGAGGAGCTACAAATAGGATTAACACAAGGAAATAGAGCTCAACAAGACCCTCAAGTCTTAATGGCGATCAATGCCCTTATCAACAAAAATAGAGATAAGTATCCATCTCTCTTAATTCAAAATGGAGCAAAGTTGCCTCTTGATTTTGACATCTCCATAATAAAGCCACTAGGAGTGACAATGAACCTAAATGTGACACAAATGTCTAATACATCTACAATAACAACTTCTACACAAAAGTGTTTCTCCAAGCACACAAATAGCTTCAACACAGTTAAACACAACACAAGTAACTATAAGTTATACACCAATATTAGGGGTTGCTTCAACAAGGTTCCAATCAATGCTCATGTTCAATTCACAATCCATTGGTACTCCACAAGAAAATACATCGGTATCAATGGGATTTGCAACTAGTAGGCAAGGGATACAACATGGACATACCAATCCCTTTGGGTCTACTTAGGCTAACACAATGCCTCAATTTACCTACTTCACAACACCTAGTAGTGGTTTCCATACAATGTAGAGTCAAGCATGTTCAAGAACACTGGTATACACCACCTCCTCACCATATGTTGAAAACATATATGCATCAAGCATACCCTTGATACAAACAAAATTTTTGGCTCAGTAAGTTCAAAACTTTTGGCAAATGGTGAGCATGGAGGTAAGAAAGGACAAGAAAAGATACACATTGGAAGATCTCATGCCTTATCCCAATGATAGATCTCTATATATGCCACCCTTTCCTCCACACTTTGAGACACCTAAGTGTAGTGTCATAAATTGTACACCCTTGCTAGGGTGGTACAATTTCACACTTAGGTTAGCACCCACTTTAGTATGTCTTGCATCTTGCATTTTTAATTCTCCTTTAAGAATTTAATTAATTAATTTAATTTAATCTAAGGTCATGTTTCATAACTTTACATATTATAAAGTTGGGCCCTTTACCCTAAGTGTGCCCCTTTTCATCTTATAACTCCAATGAATCATTTGATCATAAACCCTAATTATTTCTTATTTTGACCATTTAGGCCTGATTTCACATATCAAAACATCTCGAAATCAGCTGTAACTTTGGGATACGCTCTAATATCATCATATCTAACAGTCTTAAAAATTTGGTGAAAAGTTGGTTGGATCATGGTGGGAATGCACATGGTCCATGACTTTTTTCTTGCAATTTCGAGAGCACAATCCTATGATATAATAATGATTAACCCCAAAATATCACCAAGAAATTTAAATCCTAGGTAAGCCTAAACATGAAATTAAGATCTAAGGTTTCATACTTAAGATCTCTCTTTCTTCATTTGAAGGGTTCATCTTCTAAGAATCTAAGAGCAGGTTTTTGGAGCATTAGAGCCTTCTTTGCAATGAAATAGTAGATCTTTGTAGTATTCAGCAACATTCAACATTCATCCATCAAACATTTATCAAGAATCATTTTATCAATTGGGAGCTTTTAAAGATGTAGAAGAATAATAGGAGATCACTGACTTACGATAGGCTTGTACCTCTCCCTTGGGATTGGGTATGGTTTCATGTTGTTTTAATGTCTTTTCATAAGCTTCATTTTTATTCACATTCATGATTTAGATCACTTTGCATTGTGGATTTAGAGCATTTACTTTGTCAATTATAAGCAATTATGGTTTACTCTTTAGGGTTGCTCTAGATTGTTTACTTTCATTCTTAGGATCTTGCACATACACAAGGTTCTTGCACACACATTTTTGGTACATTATCGACTATTCATGGAGGTGGAAATCACCAACATGGGGGTTTGACTAAGGAAAAACCCTATATAGCTACCCCAAACTCTCTTTTTCAGCTTTAGGTACAGGTTCAGATCTGAGCGTAGCTGGAAGTTTTTGGACCGAAAGAGAACACAGGGATAGTTCTAGGTTGCAGATCTTCATAGAAACCCCAAGGATGGGGGCGTGTCACACTGCTCCTACCCAAGATAGTGGCATGGAACCATGGTCCTACCCTCTATCAACAGGACTTGGCAGAACAACACTTTGCAAGCTCCAAAATCCCTCCTATAAATTTCAGCTCCACAATTGCAGAATCAAGACAGTGGCATGGTACCCTAGTCCCAGACATTTCTACTTAGATTTCAAACACAGGTGCACCTTTGATTTCTCCTTCTGATCTTACTTTTTAGCAGTGTATCAGTTGTTCTTTAGTATTGAATCCAACATATGAAGATGCTATTTTGAGCAGTACATTCTTATTGGATTTAACCATCCAATTGTAGTCAGTGTGACTCCCATTTTGTGTTTGAGCAGTGAGCTCTAGGCACTTGGCCTTTCTGCATGTGCAAACCCCATTTTTATACACTTACTATCTGCAGTAGTATCATTTGATTGTGGGTAAGGTTTCCCACCGTGGTTTTTCTCCTTACAGGGTTTCCACATACAAATATTGGTGTTATGTGTTTTGGATGACTTTGTCTTTTTGTTTCATACATTAACCTTTACCGGTATTGCAATTATCTAATAAAACTGTCCACCGGTATAACAGACTGTTTCACCAGTATTAAGCAAAAAGTTGTTTAAGTTGTTTTTGGTTTAAATTCATTTGACAACTGATTCATCCCCCCCCTCTCAATTGTCTCTAGGACCTAACAATTGGTATCAGAGCATAGTCCTCTTTTACAAAAGTTTAATAGCTTGAGGAGATCCAATGTCTACTAACTATTTTAGGAAGGACAGTCCTAAACTTGATGGGACCAACTATGGCATATGGAAGATCAGAATGGAGACACATCTAAATTGCATTGGAAAGGACATCTGGGATGTTACAAAGAGTGGTTATACTGCTCCTACTCCTGGTCAGCCTAATCCACCTACCTTAGGAAA
The DNA here is from genome assembly GCF_030272615.1 of Cryptomeria japonica. Taxonomy (NCBI): domain Eukaryota; kingdom Viridiplantae; phylum Streptophyta; class Pinopsida; order Cupressales; family Cupressaceae; genus Cryptomeria; species Cryptomeria japonica. Next base: position 426,511,284 of record NC_081409.1, on the reverse strand, counting down.
GGATGAAGAAAATGATTTCAAAGCAAGAGAAGCACTTTTGAGCGCATTATCAAATCAACAAATCATGGGATTATCAGATAGGTCTACTGCTAAAGCTATTTGGGATCATTTGGAAACACTGGATGAAGGTGATTCCATAGTCAAAATTGCAAAACTTGAAAGCTTCCGGGTCAAGTATGAACATCTGAAAATGGAAGAAGATGAAAGGATTTCTGCTTTTATGGAAAGAGTAAATGAGATTGTTTTGGGTATTAAATGTTGTGGAGGAACCTTAAGTGAGGATGAAATTGTTTCAAAAGTTTTAAGAGTATTTCCACCGGCATATAAAATGAAGGTTACTGCTATAAATGAGTTAAGAACAATGCCTAATACATCAGTAACTAGGGATACATTGATTGGAAAAATTTTAGCTTTTGAAATTGAGGAAATTAGTCATGTTGCTACTATAAAGACAGATTTAGCTTTTAAAGCATCAACATTTGCACCACCATTTGATAAATCAGATTGGAAAGCCTTTTATGTAAGAGCACTTGAAGAAAGCAGAAAAGAAAATGAAGAACTTGAAGAACTTGAAGCACTATTTGCAAGGAAAATGCCTAAAGGTCCAGTTGGAAGTAAGTATGAAGGTAAAGCACCCTTTAAATGTTTTAATTGTAATAAGATTGGTCATATGGCTTCAAGATGCTCTGATAGACATGCTAGACTAAGAGAAGAAGCTAGAAGAACATACAAGCCTAACCCTGAATATCAAAGATACAGATTTAAGAAGAATAAAGACAAATCTTGTTACATTGCTGATGAAGGTGTGACTGATGATTCTGATGAGGATCTGGCTGACAATGGATAGTTTTTTGTTGCTATAATAGAAGATCAACCAACACCTACTGCTCAACCAGTAGAATAGGCCTTGGCAGCTAAAGTTGAAGTAAAGGATGAGTGGATCATTGATTCAGGATGCTCACATCATATGACAGGAGATAAAGGTAAATTCTTGAACTTTCAAGAATACAATGGAGGCTTAGTAAAATTTAGAGATGATAAAGCTTGTTTGATCAAAGGTAAGGGTACAATATCTCTTGATAGTAAGCATAATACTGACAATGTTTACTATGTTGAAGGTTTAAAGCATAATCTTTTGAGTGTTGGTCAATTAGTTGAGAAAGGATTTTATTTACAATTCAAAAATGGAAAATGCAAAATCATGAATAGAACTGGTTTGGAAATTGCAACGGGTAATCAGACTAGAGGTAATATCTTTCATTTGAATAACAGTGAAAAGACATGCTTAATTGCACATATTGATGAAAGTTGGCTATGGCATAAGAGACTCTATCATGTAAACTTTGATTGCATGGTGAAAATCAGTACTGCTAAGGCAGTTAGAGATTTACCTAAAATTGTCAAATCTCACAATAAAGTATTTAAAAATGTTAATTTGGAAAACAAGTTAGAGCTAGTTTCAAAAGTATTCTAGAAAAATCCAATAATGCTCTTGATTTAATTCATACTAATTTATGTGGTCCAGCTAGAACTAAAAGCTTACAAGGTGATATATATTTCATGCTAATCATTGATGACTATTCCAGAATGTGTTGGGTTACTTTTCTCAGAGTAAAATTAGAAGCACTTGGAAAGGTCAAACTGTTCAAAGCTATGGTAGAAAATGAAACCGGTAAGAAAATCAAATGTCTAAGATCAGATCAAGGAGGAGAATTTACATATAAGGAATCTAATACATTCTATGAAGTAAATGGAATCAGAAGACAACTATCAACACCTCGGACACCACAATAGAATGGAGTTGTTGAAAGGAAAAATAGAACTATCTTGGATGCAGCAAGAAGTATGTTATTAGAAGCAAACCTACCACATGTATATTGGAGAGAGGCAGTCTGTACAACGGTCTATACATTCAACAAAGTTCACATCAAAGGTGAAACCGGTAAGACCCCTCATGAACTATGGTTTGGTATTACTCCTACTCTTAAATTTTTTAGAATATTTGGAAGCAAATGTTATATTAGAAGAGATGAGTATATTGGCAAATTTGATCCTAGAAGTGATCAAGGAATATTTCTTGGTTATTCATCTAAGATAAAGACATATAGATGTTTTAATAAAAGATTGCAAAAAATTGTTGAAAGTACAAATGTAAAGATTGATGAACAATTTAGAGTAACTTCAAGGTATATAGACTCTGAACCGACAACGGAAATTTTGACAAATGAACCTACACTAAATACACTGGTACAGAATGAAGATCCAGTTACACCAGTATCATCTGAAAATTCCACAGTAACTGAGGAACAACAACAAACAAAGACACCCCGATATGTAAGACTGAATCATTCTGAAGATCAGATAATTGGAAACAAGTATAAAGGAGTTATGACAAGAGGAAGATTGGCAAATGAAGAGGTATGTCTTATTTCTCAAATTGAACCATCATTAGTTAATGAGGCATGTGAAGATAAATATTGGATTAAAGCTATGGAAGAAGAATTGGAACAAATTGAGAAGAGTAACACTTGGACATTACTTCCCCAGCCTAAAGATAGAAATGTAATTGGAACCAAATGGGTATTCATAAACAAACTTACTAAGGTTATCAGAAATAAAGCAAGAATAGTGTGTAAGGGATATTGTCATAAAGAAGGAATTGATTACAATGAAACCTTTGCACTGGTAACTAGAATTGAGGAAGTTAGATTGTTTTTGGCTTTTGCAGCACATAAGAACTACAAAGTATATCAAATGGATATTAAATGTGCATTTCTGAATGGAGATATTGAAGAGGAAGTTTACATTGAACAACCTGATGGATTTTCTTTGACAGATCACAAAGATATGGTTTGCAAGTTAAGGAAAGCTTTCTATGGATTAAAGCAAGCTCCAAGAGCTTGGTATGCAAGATTGGATAAGTATCTTTTGAAGATTGGTTTTTCTAAAGGTAATGTAGACAACAATCTATATTATAAAGTGACTAATGATGACATCTTGGTTATAGAAGTTTTTATTGATGATATAATCTTTGGAGGAGAAGATGGATTATGTAAAGAATTTTCTATTAAAATGCAGCAAGAATTTGAAATGTCTATGATTGGAGAAATAAAATTCTTTTTAGGATTGCAGATTTCATAGACTGACAAAGGTATATTCTTGAGTCAATCCAAATACTTAAAGGAGTTACTAAAGAAATTTGGGATGGAGAACTCTAAACCGGTAAGCACACCTATGACTACAAATGACAAACTATCACTAAGGGATGAATCTACACCTATAAATCCAACTAGATACAAATCTATGGTAGGAGGTTTACTGTATTTGACACAAACTAGACATGATATTATGAATGCAGTATGTATTGTTTCAATATTTCAGAGTAATCCTAGAGAAAATCATGAATCGGCAGTAAAAGGGATTTTTTGGTACTTACAAGGCACTATAAATCTTAGATTATGGTATCCTAGAGATGAAAACTTTGAATTATGTGCATACACAGATGCAAATTAGGCAGGAGATGTGGATGAAAGAAAAAGCACCACCGACGGAGCATTCTTTCTTGGAAATAAACTAGTTTCTTGGTTGAGTAAGAAACAAAGTTGTACATGTTTATCAATAGCAGAATCTGAATATGTTGCAGTAGCAACTAACTATACACAAGTACTATGGCTTAAGAAAATGTTGAAAGACATAAAGGTAAAATGCAAGGAACCTACTACTATCTATTGTGATAACACTGCAGCAATTGATATGTCTAAGAATTTGGTATTACATTCTAAAACCAAACATGTTTCTATCAAACTGAATTTTCTAAGGGAAAATGTTGAAGCAATAGAGATAAAACTGGTTTATGTGAATTCTAAAGAGCAGATTGCAGATATCTTCACTAAACCTTTGCCTAAGGAGACTTTTGAATATCGTAGAGACCAGCTTGGGGTCATACCCCCACCGGTAGAGACTTAGGAAGTTGATGTTTGTCATCAACCGACAGAATTAACAAAGAAATCTTTTACTTCATCCTTGATGAGGAAGCTACTTCTCAGGGGGAGTAGTTGGTATAATAAATTGGCTGGTATTTTGTATATGAACTTGGTTTTGTAATAACTTTAGCATTTGATGTCAAAGGAGGAGAGATTGGTATGGAAAAACACATGGAAAACACATGTTTCTCCCAGGGGGAGAGATTGTTATTTGGGAGAGATTATTACTCTCTGTATCTGTATTTTGATTTCTGATTATGATCTTTTTTTTGGAGATTGTTGGTTTTTGGTATTTGGCATTTTTGTTTTGGCACTTTGATGGTTTTTCCATCTTGTGTTGCCATCAATGCCAAAGGGGGAGATTGTTGGTATTTTGGTATGGTTTTGTCATTGATGTCAACACCTACTAAACCTTATCAACTTTGGCACTTTGGAGAATCAACAACATTCATCAGCAAGCAAGTGACTTATGCACAGTCACTGGTATCTGGTACATCAACAGGATAAAATGATCACCAACACTTGGAAGGGCATGGAAAACACTTGGTTATGTCAAAGACATTGTGTGGACACCTTGTCTTGTAGTTTTGTTAATTGGCATATTCATATTTACATATTTGTTGTTACCGGCAAATAGGTCTAGGTTACACCGGCAGGTTTATCTTTTCGAGATCAACATGGCACTCTATGGAGATGACTTATTATTGTTGTAAATGCATTGAGCTGACATATTGAATTAGTTATTGCATCGGATATTGTTTTGTTTATAAAATGATTTTATTGTAATATATCTTGTAGAGCCGACCTACTAAAATTGGTCCTTCTTATTTGTAAGATCATGGGTGGAATGAGAAAAAGGATTGTGTGAAGGTATATGCGAGAATAAGCAGAGCTATACACACATACATCATTTGAAGATTGAAGGAGGGTTTTTGTGAAGACAATTAGAACTACACTAGTACTAAATCCAACATATGAAGATGCTATTTTGAGCAGTACATTCTTATTGGATTTAACCATCCAATTGTAGTCAGTGTGACTCCCATTTTGTGTTTGAGCAATGAGCTCTAGGCACTTGGCCTTTCTGCATGTGCAAACCCCATTTGTATACACTTACTATCTACAGTAGTATCATCTGATTGTGGGTAAGGTTTCCCACCATGGTTTTTCCCCTTACAGGGCTTCCATGTACAAATATTGGTGTTATGTGTTTTGGAGGACTTTGTCTTTTTGTTTCATACATTAATCTTTACCGGTATTGCAATTATCTAATAAAACTGTCCACTGGTATAACAAACTGTTTCACCGATATTAAGCAGAAAGTTGTTTAAGTTATTTTGGTTTAAATTCATTTGACAACTAATTCACCCCCCCCCCCCTCTCAGTTGTCTCCGGGACCTAACATGATCTGCATTCTCAGATTAGGGTTTGTTTGCTTACTTGGTTTCTAGGATAGATTGCATTTTTCCATCATTCCTCTCTCTCATTTATAGCAAAGGAATAGAAAACCTAAGAGGTAATCCACAACTCTCTCTTTCTCATAAGAAGTAGCCAGCATGTGTTACCTCCCTAGGCTCTTTCATATTTCATGAAATGTATGAGAGTGGGATTAGGGTTTTTGTACTTAGTCTCACTTTTTTCCCATACACACTAAGTTTGATAAATACAAAGGAAAGGGTGATCCAAGAGACCATATAAGAGAATTTTTCACATCTTCCATAGAAGTGGCACATGAAGACACATATCTACTAAGGTTATTTCCTAAGAGTCTTGGAGGGCCCACATTAGAATGGTTCTCACATCTACCCCCTAAAATTATTTCATGGGGAGAACTAGCAGAGTTGTTTATCTCCAACTTCTCTCATAATATAGATATTCTAGTGAGCCTAATAGATTTGTGCACCACAAAGCAGAAAGAAACAAAGACTTTTTCTACGTTCTTGCAAAGATGGAGGTCATTGTATAGAAGGTATCCAAGCAATATACCAGAGGTAGAACAAGTGGACATTTTTAGTGGGAATCTTCTTCCATGAGTCAAATATCCTTTACAAATGTAGTTCTTTGATGCATTCAAGGATATCACAGAAAAAGGTCTCAAATGTGAGAAGAGATTGTTGGAACAAGGTGTCATAAAAAATGTAAAGATGGAGGAGTACCCAACAATACAAGTGCAAATTGTCATATGTAAAAATTCATCATATAATCAACTAAAAATCAAAGGGAAATCATGAATCCCTATCCTAATAGAATTTTAACAAAAATCAATGAAATAATGCAATCAAAGCAATGTGAATATAATATATCAATTCAAACTCCCTATTCCATGATCTCATGTAGCTTCCATTGTTCTTCTTTTCTTTTTGGTATGGTGGCTCTCAGATATCGCGCTGGCAACCTGCAAATGACACAAAGATTCCAAGTTCGTGATTGTTAAAAATGGAGATTTAATGCTCAATTTATAGATTATTGGAGAGAATTGATTGAAACATGGAAAAAATTGATCAAGAGGTGGAACTCAGGTGAGCTCACATGTTGATTGATAGTTGAACTGCTGATTTGGAGGTGGAACAAAATTGATTGAATAGATAAAATGAGTCAACTAATTGAGAAAGTTGATTAAAGGATGAAAAAGAATGATTAGAGGGTATTTAATTGATGACAAAGAAAGCTTTATTTAGAAAAAAACTAACTAGAAGATAGAAAAAGAATGATTGGAGAGAATTAAAGAAATGATGTAATTAATCAATTAATTGAAAAGATCAATCAAAATAGATGGAATAGTTATCTAATTGAAAGTTTTTTTTGTAAAAAAGCAAAGTGGAAGATAGAAATAGAGATTGAAAAGATAATTGATTTAATTAATTAATTTAGCATGTGCTTTCACTTTGACTTTGGTTTTCAATTTAATCTTTGTATGAGATTTAATTCAAATATTGAATTTATTTTAAATTCAATTTGTTAGTTGAATATATTTAGAACTTGACTTTGATTTTCGAAATCCTGCACATGTATTTGAAATTAGAAGAAATTAGAAGAATTAGAAGAATTAGAAGAATTAGAAGAATTCGAATTAAATTAAATGAAATTAGAAGAATTAAAACTTAAATGAAATTAAAATTTGGGGATTTGGAATTGAAGAATTAATTAGCTATTAAATGAAATTAGAAGAATCAATCAAATTAAATAAATTAAGTTAATTAAATAATTTAAAGAAATTATTTATTTATTTAGAAATGGACTTTAATTAAATAATAAAGACTATTTAAGTTAAAGGATTATAATCACAATTAATTAAATAATAAATATTTAATTAATATTTAGAAAAGGGTTAATGATTAAATGATGATAGAATTGAAATAGAATAATTAGTAAGATGATGAAGAAATATGAAATTAGAAGAATAAGATTAATTAATTTAATTAAATAATTAAAGAATTATTTATTTAATTAGAGGAATAATTAGTACATGATCAATGAGACATTTTTAGGTGTCTACAGTTGCCCCTCTTTGAGACAATGTCGAGACAACATTGTTTCAAAGAAAAGGGAAAAAATAATGCCCTAGTGACACTTAGGGTGTAATTCCCCTTCAAGAGATTGTTTCTGCATTAAAGATATGAATAATCTCTCGAAAAAAGAAGAATGTGAGATGAAAGATAGAAGAATAGTTAGTTGATTAGAGATAGGTGACGTGAAGATGATATTTAACTAGAATATGTGAAAATGAACCTTACAATGAAATAGAATGATGTTAGATGATAAAAAATAATTTAGAAAGAGATGGTGAGAAAAGAATTAGCAAACTAGCAATAAGAAAATGAGGTGAAATGAGAATGATTGATTCACAAACCTGTGTCATTATTTATTGTGCAATATATATATTCATCACTGAGCCTTATAATTGAACAATGAAGCTTAGCACATCAGGGTATAAGGAACCAAGATGTAAAGATATCTCATTGAAGAAACAAACACGTAGCAAACAAGGAGTGAAACCCTCAATTCTGAGAATAATGTCAGGGGTCGAGATATGTGGGATAGTCACAAGCATAACTATCCTTGACTTTTACATAGGATATTTGTCAAATGAACGTACCAACACAAACACCCACTGAAACTATTGCCCTAAAACTTCATTGGTTCACACCACAAACAACAAACAAAGAAAAAGATAATTCCCATCATGGCTCCTCTAGTCACTTGTGGACATCCTTGAGTAACATAGGAACTATGAGCTCCCAGAGACAACTAAGAGGGGGGGGTGTGAATCAGTTGTCTAACAAACTCAAACCAAAAACAACTTAACCAACTTAATGCTTAATACCGGTAAACCAGTTAAGTATGCCAGTAGATAGTTTTAACAGTTAATTGCTATACCAGTAAAGATTAATGCATGAAACATAAACACAAAGTCATCCACAACATATAACACCAATATTTGTATGTGGAAACCCTGTAAGGGGAAAAACTACGATGGTAAACCTTACCCACAATCAGATAATACTACTGCAGATAGTAAGTGTACATAAATGGGGTTTGCACATGCAAAAAGGCCAACAGCCTAGAGCTCACTGCTCAATCACAAAATGGGAGTCACACTAACTACAGTTGGATGGTTAAAACCAATAAGAATGTACTGCACAAATAGCATCTTCATATGTTGGATTCATTACCGGTGTAATGTTGATATGCCTTTACAAAAACCTAGCTTTACCTTCAAATGATGTCTGTGTGTATTGCACTTCTTAATCTCACATATACCTTCACACAATCCTTTTTTGCATTCCATACTTGATCTTACAAATAAGATCTTACATTTATACCATGACCTAAGACCAATTTTAGTAGGTCAGCTCTACAAGATATTACAATAAAAACATTTTACAAACAATATAATATCCAATGCAATAACCGATTGAGCATGTCAGCTTGATGCATTTACAACAATAATTAATCATTTCCATAGCATGCCATGCTGATTTGGAAAAGATAAACCTGTCGGTGAAACCCTAGATAACCCTGGACCTATTTGCTAGTAAAAGCAAATATGCAAATATGAATATATCAATGATTAATTCATTAAGATAAGATGTCCACACGATGTCTTTGATATTACCAAGTGTCTTCCATACCATTCCAAGTGTCGGTGATCATTATATCCTATCGGTGAACCATATACCAGTAATTGTGCAATAGTTACTTGCTTGCCAGTGAATGTTGTTGGATCTTCACAGTGCTAGTGTTTAGTAGGTGTTGAGATCAATGAAAAAACCATACCAAAATACCAACAATCTCCCCCTTTGGCATTGATGGCAACACAAGATGGAAAAACCATCAAAGTGCTAAAACAAAAATGCCAAAAACCAACAATCTCCAAAAAGATCATAACCAGAATATAGAGAGTAATAGTCTCTCCCAAACAACAATCTCTCCCCCTGGGAGCAACAAGTGTTATCCAAAGTTCCTCAAAAGATAATGTGTTTTTCCATAGATATCTCCCCCTCTTTGACATCAAATACCAAAGTTGCAACAAAACTAAGTTCATATACAAAATACCAATCAATTCAATATACCAACTACTCCCCCTGACAAGTAGCTTCCTCATCAAAGACTGAAATAAAAGATTTGTCTTTTAATTCTATCGGTTGATGACAATCATCAACTATCTAAGTCTCTACCGGTGGTGGTATGACTCCAAGCCGATCTCTAAGATATTCAAAAGTCTCCTTAGGCAAAGGTTTTGTGAAAATATTTGCAAGCTGTTCTTTAGTATTCACATAAACCAGTTTTATCTCCTTTTCTTCAACTTTTTCCCTTAGAAAATTCAGTTTGATAGAAACATGTTTTGTTTTAGAATGTAATACTGGATTCTTAGATATATCAATTGCCGCAGTGTTATCACAATATATAGTAATAGGTTCCTTGCATTTTACCTTTATGTCTTTGAACATTTTCTTAAGCCATAGTACCTATGTATAGTTAGTTGCTACTACAACATATTCTGATTCTGCTGTTGATAAAGATGTACAACTCTGTTTCTTACTCAACCAAGAAACTAATCTATTTCCAAGAAAGAATGCTCCGCCGGTGGTGCTTTTTCTATCACCCACATCTCCTACCCAATTTTCATCTCTAGGATACCATAATCCAAAATTTATAGTGCCTTGTAAGTACTGAAAATTCCTTTTTACTACTTATTCATGATTTTCTCTAGGATTACTTTGAAATCTTGAAACAATACATATTGCATTCATAATATCACATTAGGTTTGTGTCAAATATAGTAAACCTCCTATCATAGATTTGTATCTAGTTGGATTAACAGGCGTAGATTCATTTCTTTATGATAATTTGTCATTTGTTGTCATAGGTGTGCTTACCAGTTTAGAGTTCTCCATCCCAAATTTCTTTGGTAACTCTTTTAAGTATTTGGATTGACTCAAGAATATACCTTTGTCAGTCTGTGAAATCTGCAATCCTAAAAAGAATTTTATTTCTCCAATCATAGACATTTCAAATTCTTGCTGCATTTTAATAGAAAATTCCTTACATAATCCATCTTCTCCTCCAAAGATTATGTCATCAACAAATACTTCTATAATCATGATGTCATCATTAGTTATTTTGTAATATAAATTGTTGTCTACATTTCCTTTAGTAAAATGAATCTTCAAAAGATACTTATCCAATCTTGCATACCAAGCTCTTGGGGCTTGTTCTAGTCCATACAGAGATTTTCTTAACCTACAAACTATATCATTGTCATCTATCAAAGAAAATCCATCAGGTTGTTCAATATAGACTTCCTCTTCAAGATCTCCATTAAAAAATGCACATTTAATATCCATTTGATAAACTTTGTAGTTCTTGTGTGCTGCAAAAGCCAAAAATAATCTATCTACCTCAATTCTAGCTACCGGTGCAAAGGTTTCATTGTAATCAACTCCTTCTTTTTGAGAATATCCCTTACACACTAGTCTTGCTTTATTTCTAACAACCTTACCATTTTCATTAAGTTTGTTTTTGAATACCCATTTGGTTCCAATTACATTTTTATCTTTAGGCCAGGGAACTAATGTCCAAGTGTTGTTTTTCTCAATTTGTTCTAATTCTTCTTCCATAGCTTTAATCCAAAATTTATCTTCACATGCCTCATTAATAGATGATGGTTCAATTTGAGAAATAAGACACACCTCTTCATTTTCCAATCTTCCTCTTGTCATAACTCCTTTAAATTTGTTTCCAATTATCTAATCTTCTGAATGATTCAATCTTACATACCAAGGTGTCTTAGTTTGTTGTTATTCTTCAATTACTGTGGAATCCTCAGATGGTACCGGGGTAACTGGATTTTCATTCTATACCGGTGGATTTAGTGTAGGTTCATTTGTCACAATTTATGTTGCCGATTCAGAGTCTATATACCTTGAAGTTCCTTTGAATTGTTCATCAATCTTTACATTTGTACTCTCAACAATTTTCTACAATCTCTTGTTAAAACATCTATATGCCTTTCTCTTAGATGAATAACCAAGAAATATTCCTTCATCACTTCTAGGATCAAATTTGCCAATATACTCATCTCTTCTAATATAACATTTACTTCCAAAAATTTTGAAATACTTAAGAGTAGGAGTATTACCAAACCATAGTTCATGAGGGGTCTTACCGGTTTCACCTTCGATGTGAACTTTGTTGAATGTATAGACCGTTGTGCTAATTGATTGTCTCCAATATATATGTGGTAGGTTTGCTTCTAATAACATACTTCTTGCTGCATCCAAGATAGTTCTGTTTTTCCTCTCAACAATTCCATTCTGATGTGGTGTCTGAGGTGCTGATAGTTGTCTTCTGATTCCATTCACTTCACAAAATATATTAAATTCCCTAGATGTAAATTCACCTCCTTGATCTGATCTTAAACATTTGATTTTCTTACCGGTTTCATTTTCAACCATTGCTTTGAACAGTTTGAACTTTCCAAGTGCTTCTGATTTTTCTCTGAGAAAAGTAACATAACACATTCTAGAATAGTCATCAATGATTAGCATGAAATATCTATCACCTTGTAAGCTTTTAGTTCTAGCTGGACCACATAAATCAGTGTGAATAATATCAAGAGCATTATTGGATTTTTCTGGAATACTTTTGAAACTAGCTCTAACTTGTTTTCCAAATTGACATTCCTTATATATTGTATTCTAAGGTTTGACAGTTTTAGGTAAATCTCTAACTGCCTTAGTAGTACTGATCTTTACCATGCAATCAAAGTTTACATGACAAAGTCTCTTATGCCATAACCAACTTTCATCGATATGTGCAATCAAGCATGTCTTTTCATTGTTATTCAAATGAAAGATATTACCTCTAGTCTGATTACTGGTTGCAATTTCCAAACCAGTTCTATTCATGATTTTGCATTTTCCATTTTTAACTTGTAACTAAAATCCTTTCTCAACTAATTGACCAACACTTAAAAGATTATGTTTTAATCCTTCAACATAGTAAACATTGTCAATGTTATGCTTACCATCAAGAGTGTAGACGTCTAAAAATAGTCAACGCTTGCAGAGTCATACTTTAACATTTGCGCATTGCCTTATTTTAGGGTTCTTGCATTGCATTAACATTTCTTCTATGTTGCGCACTTGGTCTTTATCATTTGTGAGCATCGAGTCCTTCTTCTGCACTCTTCATTTTTCTCGCTTTCGAATTTGGTCTTGTCGATAACAATCTTCAGTCATGATTTTGGTCGATCTTATCCTGTCGCATCAATGTGTGTGTTCATTTGTCATATTTTGGACATCATCAATCCTAATCGATGATGGAATTAGGGTTTTGTCCTCTTGTCAATCTTGTCATCTTGCGATCGATTCATCATCGATCCTCGTCCTTGTCAATCTTGTCATTTTGCGATCGATTTGTCATTGACCCTTGTCCTGTTGTCAATCTTGTCATTTTGTGATCGATTTGTCATCGATCGTTGTCCTTTTCAATCATGTCAATTTTGATCAATTAGTCATTGTTCCTCATCAATTGGTGCCTATCAATTTGATCTCTTTGTCAATCTTGGTCAATTTGTCAACCAATCTCAATCATTTATCAACATTGGTCCTTTGTCAGTTAGAATCATGATCAAATTGACCCTGCATCAATTATCTTTTGTCAAGACCTAATTGTCATCCTTTCATTTCTAATTCATCTTCTAGGGTTTTATGATTTATTCATTTAATCTTGTTTGCCATTTTCCCTCTAGGCTAAATAATTTATTTATTTATCCTAAGTCTTCTTGTCACAATTAAATATTAATTTAATTGGCTAATTAATTCCTCCTCTTTTTGTGAATTAATTAATGAATGAAAAATTATTAATTAATTTACCTAATTTTCTAATTTCATCAATTTCTAATTTCCTAATTTCCAATTCATCATTTCTAACCTAATTTTCTATTTTCTCCTATTTTTCTAATATTTCCCCTAATTTCATGGGAATGACGTTTCAATCTTGTCATAATTTGTCAATCAATCAATTTTGTATAGCAATCTTGTCAATTTGGTCATAATTTGTCTATCAATCAATTTTGACATAGCAATTTGTCATAATTTGTCATAATTTGTCAATCAATCAATCTTGCATAGAAAGTGTCAATTTTGTCATAATTTGTCATATTTGTCATTCTTGATTTGAAATTTCCTTTCAAATCTTTTCATGCTAATCTTATCATCTCTCCAATTTGTCTATAAATTGGATGAATTTATTCAATCAAAGGATCCCAATCAATTAATCACATTATCAAATCTAATCACATTTTTAGAGAAATCAATCACGCTTCTAGTATCCTTACGCTGCCATTTCATCTTGACAATCTTGCTTTCATGCTATGCCTTTGCATTTGTAGGTGAGATCCACAAACAAAGCAATTTGAAGGAGAAAGAAGGACAATGGAGAATTATGGAGGATACATTCGCATTTGTAATGGTTTGCATTTGATTTAAATGTCTTATTTTCAGTATCTCTATTGAATGTTTTTAGGATTTGTCATTGCAATTTAGTTTTTGTGATTGAGCTAGTCTAATTTGCTACTTGCTTTGATGATTTCCAAATTCCTATCTACAAAGAGATATTGTACCCTTACCTTTGATTGAATAGGCTTTGTCATCTCCAAATCTTACTAAACCTCTATTGTATTTTTGAAAGTTCAATAATTTACCTTTGTCTCTTGTCATATGATGTGAGCATCCTGAGTCAATGATCCATTAATCCTTTACTTCAACTTTAGCTGCTAGGGCTTGTTCTACCAGTTGAGAAGTAGGTGCCAGTTGATCTTCTGTTATAGCAACAAAAACCCATCCATTGTCTATTGGATCCTCATCAAAATCATCAGTCACACCTTCATTAGCAATGGAACAAGATTTGTCTTTGTTCTTCTTAAATCTGTATCTCTGATATTCAGGATTAGGCTTGTATGTTCTTCTAGCTTCTTCTCTTAGTTTAGCATGTCTATCAGGGCATCTCGAAGCCATATGACCAATCTTATTGTAGTTAAAACATTTAAAGGGTGTTTTACCTTCATACTTACTTCCAACGGGACCTTTAGGCATTTTCCTTGCAAATAGTGCTTTAAGTTCTTCAAGTTCTTCATTTTATTTCCTTCTTTCTTCAAGTTCTCTTGCATAAAAGGCTTTCCAATCAGATTTCTCAAATGATGGAGCACATGATGTTGATGCTTTAAAGGCTAAATCTGTCTTTATAGTAGCAACATGACCAAATTCCTCAATTTCAAAAGCTGAAAGTTTTCCAATCAATGTATCCCTAGTAACTGATGTATTAGGCATTATTCTCAACTCATTTATAGCAGTAACCTTCATTTTGTATGCCGGTGGCAATCCTCTTAAAACTTTTGAAACAATTTCATCCTCACTTAAGGTTCCTCCACAACATTTAATACCCAAAACAATTTCATTTACTCTTTCCATAAAAGCAAAAATCCTTTCATCTTCTTCCATTTTCAAATGTTCATACCTAACTCAGAAGCTTTCAAGTTTTGCAATTTTGACTATGGAATCTCCTTCATTCAGTGTTTCCAAATCATCCCAAATAGCTTTAGCAGTAGACCTATCTGGTAGTACCATGATTTGTTGATCTAATAATGCACTTAAAAGTGCTTCTCTTTCTTTGCAATCATTTTCCTCATCTTTAGTCAAGTTAGTTGGACTAGGCTGACTAGGTACAGCAATAGTATAACCCTTCTTTGTAACATCCCAGATGTCTTTTCCAATATAATTTAGATGTGTCTCCATTCTGATCTTCCATATGCCATAGTTGGTTCCATCAAGTTTAGGACTATCCTTCCTGAAATAGTTAGTAGACATTGGATCTCCTCAAGTTGTTAAACTTCTACAAAAGAGGACTAGGCTCTGATACCAATTGTTAGGTCTCAGAGACAGCTAAGAGTGGGGAGGGGGGGGGGGGTGAATCAATTGTCTAAAGAATTCAAACCAAAAACAACTTAAACAACTTAATGCTTAATACCGATAAACCAGTTAATTATGCCTGTAGACAGTTTTAATAGTTAATTGCTATACCGGTAAAGATTAATGCATGAAACATAAACACAAAGTCATCCACAACACATAACACCAATATTTGTATGTGGAAACCCTGTAAGGGTAAAAACCACGGTGGGAAACCTTACCCACAATCAAATAATACTACTGTAGATAGTAAGTGTACATAAATGGGGTCTGCACATGCAGAAAGGCCAACAACCTAGAACTCATTGCTCAATCACAAAATGGGAGTCACACTGACTACAGTTGGATGGTTAAATCCAATAAGAATGTATTGCACAAAATAACATCTTCATATGCTGGATTCAGTACTGGTGTAATGTTGATATGCCTTCAGAAAAACCTAGCTTCACCTTTAAATGATGTCTGCATGTATTGCACTACTTACTCTCGCATATACCTTCACACAATCCTTTTTCGCATTCCACACTTGATCTTACAAATAAGATCTTACATTTATACCATAACCTAAGACCAATTTTAGTAGGTTGGCTCTACAAGATATTACAATAAAAATATTTTACAAACAATAAAATATCTAATGCAATAACCGATTGAGCATGTCGGCTTGATGCATTTACAACAATAATTAATCATTTCCATAGCGTGCCATGCTGATCTAGAAAAGATAAACCTGTCGGTGAAACCCTAGATAACCCTGGACCTATTTGCCGGTAAAAGCAAATATGCAAATATGAATATATCAATGATTAATTCGTTAAGATAAGATGTCCACATGATGTCTTTGATATTACCAAGTGTCTTCCATATCATTCCAAGTGTCGGTGATCATTATATCCTATCGATGAACCATATACCAATAACTGTGCAATAGTTAATTGCTTGCCGGTGAATGCTGTTGGATCTCCAAGTGCTAGTGTTTAGTAGGTGTTGTCATCAATGACACAAATACGTAGCAAACAAGGAGTGAAACCCTCAATTCTGAGAATAATGCCAGGGGTCACGGTATGTGGGATAGTCACAAGCATAACTATCCTTGACTTTTGCATAGGATATTTGTCGAATGAACGTACCAACATAGACACCCACTGAAACTATTGCCCCAAAACTTCATTGGTTCACACCACAAACAACAAAAAAAGAAAAAGATAATTCCCATCATGACTCCTCTAGTCACTTGTGGACATCCTTGAGTAACATAGGAACATGACCTGTCGCCAAATGATAAAAGATAAAGATTGACCTAGACCAAATTCAACAACCATATTGATATGTGTCTTTGTTCTCAGTTGCTTGATGTGATAGTTGATAATGTTTGATCTCATAAACATGTGGACCCCATTTAAGACTAACCTATCTGATTTCGAGTGTATCCTCTTCTATTTAAGACAAGATAATGATCACTTGATATAGATATGATATGATTGATAAGACAACTTGACCAGCTGGATTGCAGATATTTGACTAGATAGTTGTATCCCTTATTACCTTCATGTGAATCATTTGTTGGATATCTACTAAGGTGTTTGATTCTTGTGAGACTTTTTATTGCAAGTATTCTTTGATTGATTTTTTATTGTTTTTGGGTTGAATTTGTGGTTCGATATTTGAATGTTTTGGATTTTTTTGTGTTTTCTCAATGTTTTTGGTTGATTTTTTCAGGAGCGTCTATGGATTTTTTTGGTTGATTTTTTTAGAAAATGTTCTGAATTTTTTTGGTTAATTTTTTTCAAGACATTATCTGGATGTTTTTGGTTGATTTTTTTAGGACATTATATGGATGTTTTTGGTTGATTTTTTGTTTTTCTATGTTTTGGATTTGATGAAACATGACAAGTCAATTGATAAAGATAAGAATAACTTGGACAAAATCCAACAACCATATTGATCTATGTCATTGTTTCGATCATTTGATGATTGATAGGAATATCTGGTTTGAGAGAGTGAAGACCACATGTAAGACCAATCTATCTATTTTCAAATGTACCCTTCCCTGTATAGGACATGTTGATGTTTGATAGAGTTTGATCAATAAATTGATTAGCAAGACATGCGATCAATTTGATTGTAGACTTTGAGGGTTTGTCTATTATTGATTTGATTCAATGGATGGTCCATTCTTTCTTGATTTGATTTTTAGTTTTTGATTTTTTGATTTTTTGATTTTTAAGGCTTGTTTCAAGACATTTTATGATTTGTTTGGATTTTTTCAGCTATGCCCCCAATATGCAGACCTATATGACATGATGATCTAATTTTTACCATGTGTGTACAAATGAGTTAATTCATGCTCTTGTGTTCACTAAAGATCCTTAGCATCCTATATGAGTAGCTACATGGATTATTCTAACTTCAAAAGCATCCCAAATAGAGCCTTGTTGCCAACAAGCTTTTAGAACTCCGACGAGGTTACATACTGTAATTCTCAAATATTTCTCCATTTCTAGTAGGTGTTCATAGCCCTGATGAAATTGTTAGGATTCCCACAGATACTAAGAGGGGGGGGGTGAATTAGTATCTAACTGGTTAAATGATTTTCTTAACTTAAAACATGTAAAGCATATCAATACTGTATATCGGTAAACAAAAAGTAATGCAATAAACAGAGATAACAACAACCATAAGAAAAACACACCATAACATAGTAGTTTAACGAGGAAACCCAGTGTGGGAAAAACCTTGGTGGGATTTGTGACCCACAATATTCACTTACTGGCCAATAAGAGAATATTACTACTACAATAGGGGCCTGCACATGCAGGAAGGCCAAGTGCCTAGAGCTCACTTCTCAATTACAAAATGGGAAGTCTCACTGACTTACAAAATGGATTATATAAATCCAATGTCTTGTACTGCTTCAAAATAGCATCTACTATGCCAAATCTAGTACTGGTTTATAGCTCTGCTTTATACATAAACCCTTAACCTATAATTCACATAATAGGTCTGCCTTATTTCACCTAATAATTTCCTTTTGTTTTCTTCTATTATTACCTACAATGTTCTATAATGAACTCTTATATATATGAGTCATTTTACAACTTGCCAAGTCGGCTTACAATGATTTTACAATAGTTAACAAAATATATTACAGGCAAAATTTATGTTGGCTTCT
The DNA here is from genome assembly GCF_030272615.1 of Cryptomeria japonica. Lineage (NCBI taxonomy): Eukaryota > Viridiplantae > Streptophyta > Pinopsida > Cupressales > Cupressaceae > Cryptomeria > Cryptomeria japonica. The sequence goes on along the minus strand of NC_081409.1, from coordinate 426,492,655 downwards.
GTGCTGATATGCTTCCTTTCACTGTCGGTGCCGGTGGTTTATGTGCTAGTGTAGAGTCTGACCTTGCTAGTGCAGGTAGATTGCCTTGCTGATGTCATAGGATTGTAAGGTTGCCATCAATGACAAAACCTTCAATCACCTACAATATCTCATTGGACTGTGCATTTGCTAACAATCTCCCCCTTTGGCATTGATGGCAACACTCATGAGAAAAATCCAAAAATTGTTATCCAAAAAGAATCTGTGCCAGAATTACCAAAATTGTGTACCAAAAGAATGTGTACTCCCCCTGAGTTGATGAGTCATTTACTGATTATTTTTCTCTTCCACTACTCCCCCTTTGGCATCAATGACAAAGGTTGTCAAAGTGTCAATTGAGTGTGGTTTCCAGTTTAACCCTTGTAGCCGGTTGGTTACAATCTAAAAAAGATCTACCAAAACCAGATTCAGGCTTTCAATGAACTTTTTGTTGTCTTTTATTGCGGCCTCTATCCTCTGAAATATACCGGTGAGGTGTTGCATTTGCTCTACCAGTGTTTTCTATCCTTGAATCAAAGCATCAGATATTTCTTTTCTTAAGGAGGCTAGGTAGTCCAATTTTGGACTAAGTCTCCATTTTAGATCTTTAGCCTTTCCTTTTATTCTTTCCTTCTCTCTTTCCAACTTTAGTAGTTCTTCCTCAAAACCTGTTATTTTCTGCTCAAAATGATAATGAATCAGATGAATTAATGAAATTATCAGCTAGTTGATTTATATCCTCCTATATCTTGCTGATCTTCTTGTCTATATCAACTATCAAAAAGTTAGTTTTACATGTATCCCTGTACAAAGTTTTAAATTCTTTCAATGTTCTGCACAGTTCTGGTAAAAGTGTGTCAAATTGCCTTGTACACTTCTTTATTTCTTCCTCAAAGAATTTGTGTTTTTCCTTCTCTAGTCTCTCCTTGAATGCTTCCTCTTTTATTTGTTCAACTGTCATAGTGTTGTCAGTAATATACTTAGACAAAGTGTTAAGTTGACTCAAAGAATCTTTATTATCTACATTATATTTAGGTGCTATCATTTTCAAAATTGGAATGGTATCATCTATTGCCTTGTATGCTTGTGAGCTACAATCTGTTATCTTCTTTATGGAATCCAAAAGAACTTTTGTTACATTAGTTGATTTGAATTCTGTATTTGATGAGCCAACAATCTGTATTCCATCAGTGGGAGCAGTTTCTTTGCTTGTGGTGACCTCTGGTAGGTCAGTTTGTGTTTCCATTTCTTTAAGCAAAGGTTTAGATTGCTCAGCCGATGCCAGTGGCACTATCTCTATATGAACCTATTGCTGAGAGGGAGCTTGTTGCTCAGTGTTATCATCTACCGATTTACCTTATGTACTATTAGTTACCGATGGCTCATTAGCCATATTTGTTTTCCCAGTTGTATCCTTATCTACCACAATATTGAATTAGGATTGGTGTCCTCTTGTGGTATGTCCATACTCTCACTAGCCGTTTGATTGTTAGTAGTAACCACCAGTGGAGTATCCAGAGGTGGTGGGGATAAGTTATCTTTTATTTTTATGCTAGGTGGTCCACCAACCTTGCCTTTTCCCTTATCCTTATCCTTTTGATATACTTTGATGGGTTTAGGGTTTCTATATTCTTCCTGCTTTTCCTTCTCTACAAGGAATATGTCCCATGCATTAGAAGTTTCCTCTGCTACCTCATTCACTCTACCAACCATAAGTGCTACATGTCGGTGTGTAGTTGAAAATACTGACTAGTTAGCCTCAGAGATCAGATCATCTATCTCTTTTGGTGAGTTGATAGGATAAACAAGTAGTTTTTCAACTTTTATTTTCTTATCAAGCTCTACAATAGCTTGCCTTCTAACTTCAAGTCTTTTAAACAGTTCTACTGGTAATTCATCTACAACTTGCATTAAAAATTTCTTGTAAATGTCCAAGTGTAGAATTACATTGTTTTCAACTTTCTCCTTGTCATCAACTGATAATGAATCATACAATTTATTGATGTTCTTCAGTTTTCCATCCTTTGTTATTTCATCTAGAAGTTTGTCAATTGGAGCAATGGTTTGTTGAGTCTTCTTCTTGGGTGTTAACTTCTTCTTTGGAGTTACTTTTCTAGCTGGGGGCCTTACTGCCTGTTGTTTTTGTCTAGTTCTTCTAGGAGAAGGTGTAGATACCTGTGAAGGTTCTCTTTTTCTCACAACTCTTATAAATGCAATTGGCATATCACTTTCCAAAGAGGTTGCAACTGGTGAAAGGTGAGTTTCTAGCTGTAGTGCTTCTAACTCATCTTCAGTAATACCAGTTTGTTTAAGTACATCTTCTTTGATAGCTTTAGCTTGTCTAGATCCTCTTCTAACTGTTGCTTCCACATTCTTTACCCTTTTCTTTGATTGGATTTGATTTTCAATAGTCTCAACACTACCAAATACCTCTTCTTTAGGTTCCTTGGGTGCTTCTAGGAGGGCTTTTGTATATGTTTCAATTATGTGGTCATCAGTTTCATAACCCATTTCAGTAACCCAAATGGTTCTTGGGACAACTGCCTCCATCCAAATCTCATCCTTCTTAATAACAAAGCATATTTCATCTTTATACTTATTTACAATTGCTTGTGATAATCTGACTCCGGTATTCATCTGGGCCTTCAATGCCTGAAAGTACTCATTTATATTCTTTTCTCTATTTTCACCCATGTTATTTAGTAAATCAAACAATTGTTTGCCTATCAATATATCAAAACCAAGATTTTTATTACCGATACTGGGCACCTATTTTGTTATGTGCAACATTAAATGGACAAGTAGGTTTCCAAATCTAAATGTCCCCTTTTTGTCTTTCTTTGTCTTTCCAAGATTGTCAATAAGTTCATCTTTCAACCATTCACACACATCTATTTTTGCATTATCTTTAATCATATCATAGGCACTCTTTATGCATAAGCTAGAGACTAAGTTTAACCTATTTGCATGTGTGGTTTTGTAGCCTAAAATCATGCTAATGAATTTGACATTGATGTCAGTTACATCATTTACTCTTAAGGATCTCTTATCAGATGTTGCACCTGTTAGGTTAATCACTAGGTCACTTGAGACCACCTTTGTTTTATCAAGCCTGTTACTAGTGGAAGGTAACCCTGTCATAGCTTTTACTACCTCTTTTGTAATTTTGTGAACTAAGTCCAACCAGAAGAATTCACCATGAACCTTTCTTAGAATTATCCTTATAACATCCTTAGGGAAATCCAGAATATTGAGAATTTCAGTGAAACCTAGGGTTTCCACTATCTTGTGCTCATGTTTAACATTATCGGCTTCATAAAAAATTACAATCTTATACATGCTCTTGATTTCCTCATCACCTAATTCTTCTATGTGACAATGAATGTACATCCTAGGGTCTTCAGCAAAAACTACTCCTTTGGGGATTTGAGAAAATGCACCAACATTATCATCTTTCTTGGCAATCTCGGGAACTAACTGGAATACGGGTCTAGGGCATTTAATCACTTCGACTACAGTAGGGTTTGCTATGAATTTAGGAATAGATGAAGAAGCCATGGATATAAATACCTTTATCTACCTTAAGGATGATTGCTTGATGAATTTCTTCTCTTCTTTTCTTGGAATACCTTCGCTCAAGAATTTTTGCGCTCTTCGAATGTTTGAATGCTTGGTGAAATGAAATTGGAGCCAAAACACTGATTTATAATGTTATTTTTTCCAACCACCATATTTAATGCTTGTCGGTTAAGTAATCACTTAACTTATCTTCCAGTATAGAAGTAATTTCAACTTCTTACCATCAACCAAGGGAATTATAGCATGTTTCACTTTTGATTGCCAAACCCTCAAATGATTTTTCTTCAGTTAGATGAAGAGTCTCCTGCTAGTGGAGTGTTACTCTATTCTGTCGGTGGAGGAGTGTTCCTATCACCATTTAGTTCTGATTTCCTGATCCATTATTTTGAGAATTCCTACTTTACTTCTTCAACCTTTTCTTTACCTTTCAAACTAGCACCATTATTACTTGTTGGTGAGGACTTGCTTCTACAAAATTTAGCAATATGTCCAATTTTGTTACAGGCATAACAAGTCATATTATTTTTTTGAATAGCTTTCCCATATCCTATGCCGGTTTGTGTCCTGCATTGATTAGATAAGTGTCCAAATCTTCCACAAACATAACATATTACATTCATTCTACAATTCTCTGAATTATGACCAACTTTGTTGCATTTTGAACATTGACTGGCGGGTGTATTTGTGCTTTGATAATTTCTAGATCTACATTGATTTTCTCTATGACCATACTTGTTACAGTTAAAACATTTTCCATTAAATTTATAGGTAGTGGGTTGTCTTACTAGTTTGCCATGATCCCTTGTGTTTGCAGTACCAGAGCTTTCACTAGCTTCAAAGCCAAGGCCATTAGTGTCACCATTTGGTTTCTGATTCTTCAACAAGTCACCAAGTTCTTCTAAGATTTTCTTGAATTTTTCTTTGTGCTGATTTGCAGTAGCCAGTTCTCCTTCCAAGATATTTTTTTGTCTCATGAGTTCATTTGAGTCATTTTGTGCATGCATCAGATCTATCTTCTCTTCTAGTCAAATCTTCTTCATTCTTCTTTCTATCTTCAATTTCTTTACAAAATCTCATAGTCATATCCTGCATCTCATTCTTTGTTGTCATGTTTTCTTGTTTCAGCTTATTCATCAAATCACTAAGAGTTTCCTTTTCATCATTCTCATTTTGCATCTTTTCACAAAGTTCTCTTCTCTTGTTTCTTGCAATTGTAAGATTTTCTTGAAGTGCTTGAATAATATCCTGTGTAGCTTTTAGATCATCTTCAAGTTTGATATTTTTTAGCTTTTCTACATCATAGGTTGAGAGAGCTCCTTCTAATTACTTCATCAAGTTTTCCATCTCTACCGGTGTCAAGATCTTCCTCAAGCTATTAGGCTTCTGAAAATACAGGACCAAGCTCTGATACCAATTTTTGGGATTCCCACAGATACTGAGAGGGGGGGGCTGAATCAGTATCTAACTAGTTAAATGATTTTCTTAACTTAAAACATGTAAAGCATATCAATACTATATACTAGTAAAAAGAAAGTAATGCAATAAACAGAGATAACAACAACCACATGAAAAACACACCATAATACAATAGTTTAACGAGGAAACCCAGTGTGGGAAAAACCTCGGTGGGATTTGTGACCCACAATATTCACTTATTGGCCAATAAGAGAATATTACTGCTACAATAGGGGCCTGCACATGCGGGAAGACCAAGTGCCTAGAGCTCACTGCTCAATTACAAAATGGGAACTCTCACTGACTTAAAAAATGGATTATATAAATCCAATGTCTTGTACTACTTCAAAATAGCATCTACTTTTCCAGATCCAGTACCGGTTTATAGCTCTGCTTTATACATAAACCCTTAACCTATGATTCGCATAATAAGTCTGCCTTATTTCACCTAATAATCTCCTTCTGTCTTCTTCTATTATTACCTATAATGTTTGTACAATGAACTCTTATATATATGAGTCATTTTACAACTTTCCAAGTCGGCTTACAATGATTTTACAATAATTAAAAAAATATATTACAAACAAAATTCCTGTCGGCTTCTGTGTCGGTATGCTTCCTTTCACTTCCGGTGCCAATGGTTTATGTGTCAGTGTAGAGTCTGAGCTTTCTAGTGCCGGTAGATTGCCTTGCCGATGTCATAGGATTGTAAGGTTGCCATCAATGACAAAACCTTCAATCACCTACAATATCTCATTGGAGTGTGCATTTGCCAATAGGAGTTACTCGCATGTTCCCATAGTCAAATTTTGTCACACTTTGTATGCATGATATTTCAGTTATATATCATTTATATTTTCCCTTGAGATGGATATTTGGTATAGCACTTTTTCTTTTATATTTTCTTGCCTTGACTTGTAAGTGATGAAACCTACTTGGGTGTGATAATTACAGTGGCGCTGAAGTAGAATTTTAGATTTTTCACTAGTCATATGATCAACTAGGTGTCTAGAATGAATTAGAGATTTTGTTAATGTGTTTGAGATATAGAAATTGATAGATTTTGGATGAACAAGTCTCAAATAGTGAACTCACTACCCAACCATAAGTAAAGCATCATCACAGGGTAATGTTGAAAATGAATGACCTTAGGACCTCAAAGACTTCATGTCCGAATATCTAAGAAAGGAGATGACCGTTGTTTCTCTTGAATGCAAACATGTGATAAACTTGGACAGTTGCCTTATTTTATTGATGTTGATATAGGCCATGAAATTTGTGAATGAGATGCATTCGAAAAAGAAACTATATGTGATGCAATGCTTTGAATAAAATGAGATGCAATACGGAAAGTAAAACCTAAACTAACCCAGCCCTTAGATATAATATCATTTAAGGTGCATGTTTTTTATTAAGGTAAAAACAAGTTTTGAAGGGGCCCCGAAACCCTTTACAAAATATCCTTACGAGATAAAAGCATTTAAGAAACCTAAAGGAACAAACATAAGAAAAACCAGCATAACCTCTTAAAAAAACCAGCTAAAAAGCCCCAAAAAACCAGCGAAAACCAGCCAGACCAGACAAAGCCCAGTAAAGGAACTAATTTATGTTTTTTAGGGCATTAGCCAAGTTGCTTCTAATCCCATACAAATCTTTGATATTATCCCTAAGATTAGGGATTTCCTTAGCAGAAGCCGCAACTTCTTTCTTCACACTCGCCCTAGTTCTCTTTGCTGCTCCACCAGGCATAGCTTCCCTGCTCCCAGTCTCGAAAGCATCATCATCAATTTCGAGGTCCACCATTGGTTTGGGAGAGCTAGAGATTTCAAGGACCTTAGAAATATCCTCTAGGTTCTTTGTAACAACATACAAGATATTCAGGATCATTCCCAATAGGTTTTTCATTGCCACTTTACCTTCTTCCAAATATTCAATCTGAGCTGCCATCTTTTTAGCTTTTTCCTCCATGTCCTGCTTCCATTGCTTCTAGTTCTTGTCATGTTCCTTCCTTTTCTCATCCATATACTTCCCATTTTTTTTCCAAATTCTTCACAACTTCATAAGTCCATCTATCAAATCCTAATCTAGCCTCGGTGAGGTTTTTGAGGTTATCTAGGAATAACCCTTCTCCAACACTCTCCTTATCCTTACCCAGATTATCCTTAGCCATTTCCTTCTTAGGTTCCTTAATCTTCTCCCTCTTAGAATCCATTTCTTTTTCCTCATTAACCTTGTCATCCTTCTCCACCATAGGCTGGTTGTTGTCATTGCCTAAGCTGGCACTGTGAATTGGACTATCTTGGTCGGACACGTCCTCAGCTTCATCTTCCTCTGCACCAATTTCCTCATCTTTCTAGCTTTCCTCATCTCCAGGCTCATCTATTTCCATTTCACTACCATCTTTTCCAGTTTCCTGTATGTCATTCTTGTCATCTTGGGTTTTCATCCCAGTGGAGCTCTTGCTTTTTTTTCTCTGAATCGACTCTTCCTGGATGGGTTTTCCTTCCTCCAGCTTTCTCTTGCCTTTCCTTGGAGAAGCCAACAACCTCTTGTTTTCCTGACTGGAAAGGATTTTGTAGTGCTCATAAATGATTAGAATGAGGCTACAATGAAGCACCGAGTTTGAGGGGTTCTTGATGTGTTTGTTGAGGGACCTCGACAAAGAACTGAAGAGATAGTAGGGTAGAGAAACCCTTTTTTCATGCCTAAAGTGGTTTAATAGCACAAAGTGGTATGTATGGGCCCTAGTAAAATGACCCTCAATAGTTATGTATTCCATGATTGCATTCAACACCCAGCCCCAAATTTTCTTAATGTTGGAGGCATCATAATAATCCCCTGTGGCTTTACCAATTTTATCCCTCTCCTTTTCCTTATGTGGGAAAAGTTTAACTGCATTATTGGAAACTTTAAGATCTTTAAAAAAATTGAGCTATGAGTGGGGCATACCTATTATAGTTGCTATGAGGCCCTCGTCCAGTTTGAACCTCACACCATGGATTTTAAAAGACCCATTACTCCAATTTTCAGTTATTTTGGAGACTGCAAGATTAACCCTACCTTTATCGTAATCAACAAGATTCTCCATAAAATTCATCAGGGACCCTTTTTCCAGCTTCGTCCATACTTTTGGCATTTCCTTCCATCTGGAAATGTTGTTTGGTTCCTCCCTCCTTAGATCCCCTCCCATATTTAGTTTCAGAATGTCACCTCTGTTCTTCTGTAAGCTCAAAGTTTTCTTCCTGCCGTATCTTGGAATTTTGAAAATGATAACCCACAAAGTGTGCAAAGTGTTAATATCTTTGATTGCAATTCTTTGCCAAGTAATCATCACCTTTCTATAAATGCATAAATTACTCATTTCAACTATCATAATTATGCGGTCCTTCTTTCACCATGAATCTATCCTTTCTTAGGAGATCTTTAATACTAAAATTAATATTATCTTCCCCGTGCCAAATAGTTTGAGCTTCGGAGTTAACGCCTAGGTTTGCCAAGACATTTGCAACCAAATTTTTTTCTCTAAAGCCATGTTCAATTATGATAACTTTAAAACTAGCAATAATTTCTCTTGCTTTCAAAATTATGTTTTCAATAGATCGCGATGGCTCAGTTTCCCCCTTCAAGCACTTGATAATATTTAGCGAGTCTCCCTCCAGCCATAAATTTTCATGATTTAGGTTCTTAGCAATAATCAGAGTATTCAGAGCAGCTAAATCTTTAACATAATGACTGGTTTGACTACCCAGAGGGCCACGAACTGCTACTAGGCAACTTCCAGCAAAATTCCTGACTATGCCCCCATAACCAACTTTACCCGGATTCCCCTTCGATGCCCCATCAAAATTGGCCTTTATTCATCCCTGAAGAGGAAAGCGCCACACCAGACCTTCCCTACCCTTATCCTTACTAGATTTGGTTGGAGAAAGGTTCCACCTATCATTAAATTCTTCTTTAGCTGCTAGACCATGATCAGTACCATTGAGACATTCAAATATACTTCTATATATTTTATCCACCACAACTTCAGGATTAGCAATTTTATCCCTAAAAATCCTATTATTACGCTCCTTCCAGATGTTCCAAATAACATTAGGGAAAGTAAGTTTCCAAAGTTCCACAATCTTAGGGTTGGGATTAGAACAGTACCATTGTTGCCAGGACTCCCCTAGAGAGTTCAGAAAAATCTAGCTCAGCTTCCACATACTAAAAATAATTTTCCAAATTTCCTGGCTGAAAGTACACTGGTGGAGAATATGGTAAGCTAACTCTTCTTCCCTACAACAAAGAGAACACCTGTTAGGAAAAAAAAATCCTCGCTTTTGGAGGTTATCCAAATTCAACACCTTATTTTGGATAAAGATCCAAAAAAAGATATTAACTTTAGGAATTAACTTCTTATTCCATACTTTAGCCCAAATAGGAATATCTTCCATAACTTTATTGTGGATAGCCACTACAGAAGACACAAAATAGTTCCCATCCGAGGTTTTCCTCCAAATCATACTATCCTCTTTGTTGTCCCTCAAAATTTTAGAAGAAAGCAAGATCTCATGAAAATTTAAACCCCGGACAATGTTGGCTAAACTCAATCCAATTCCCATTTCTCTAGTAGTCACTGACCAAACCCCCATGCCTATTTTTGAACCAATCTTTCCAATCATAAAGGATTGGAATTTCCTCCAAAGGTTTTTCCATAAGCCACCTATCTTCCCAAAATCTTGTACTTCTACCATTCCCCAATTTCCACATTCTACCAGCAGTAGCCCAACTTTTAGCTGATTGAACTACATTCCAAATCGTAGAGCCTTCAACTATAAAATATTTATCTAGAAATTCTTCCTTAGAAGGTTGCATATGAAGATATTTCTTTCTCCAGATTAAATTCCACTCCCTTTCCTCCCCTTTCATTCTTCAGATTTGTTTTGCTAATAAGGCATTATTCATAGAGCGAATATTCCTTAAACCCAACCCCCCAGAGGCCTTAAGAGAGCAGATTTTATTCCAAGCTATAAGGGGAATTCTATTCTTGTCTTCCACTCCCGACCAAAGAAACTTTTTTTGGATTCTTTCAATTTCCTCCTCAAACTTTCTAGGGATTTTAAATAGGCTAAGAGCATATATAGGCAAGTTTTGGAGAGTAGATTTAAGAAATGCTACCTTGCCTTCTTGACTAAGGATAGCCCCTTTCCAACCTACCAGTTTAGAGTTGAATCTCTCAACCAACTTAATCCAGAAGTTATCCACAGGCTTAATACATAGGGGAAGCCCTAGGTAAGTAGAGTGAAATTTGGCAATTTTACATCCAATATTTCTTTCAATCCTTAATTGTCTTTGAATAGGGGTATTGATGAAGAACAACAAGCTCTTCTCCTAATTAATTTTTTGTCCAAAAGTAGATTCATAAATATCCATAACCTTCTTCATATTTTTTGCTTCCCTAATAGTAGCTTCTCCCATGGTGATCGAATCATCAACAAACTACTCATGAGTACAAGTAATATTGGACGAAGAAGGTTTCAGACCTTTGAGATTACCTTCTTCCACATTTTGAAAAATAAATCTGCCCAAACTTTCAACTAAAATAGTAAACAAGATAGGGGATATGGGATCCCCTTGTCTTAGACCTCTAGTGCTTTTGAAGAAAATGGAAGGAGATCCATTGATAATAACAACAGATGAGGAAGTTTCCATTAATTAAGAGTAGAGGTGAATAACTTTTTCTCCAAATCCAAAGGCTTTCATTATCCTAAAAAGAAACTGCCAATTCACTCTATCATAGGCTTTAGACATATCTAACTTAAGAAAAAAAAACCTTGGTTTTTAGTAGCCGTTAGAGAATGAATATTTTCATGAACTAAAATAATGGAATCTAGAATCTGTCTACCAGGGACAAAACTATTTTGCTGAGCAGAAATAATTCTAGGCAGAATATCTAGCAATCTTGAGGTGAGAACCTTAGACAAAATCTTGTAAACAAAATTACAAAGACTAATAGGTCTAAACTTATTGAGAGAGTCAGCTCCAGAAATCCTTGGAATTAGAACAATGAAGGTTGCATTCAATTCTTTTAAAAGCCTTCTAGAACAAAAGAATTCTTTAACTCCTTTACAAATATCAGTCTCCACAATAATCCAAAAGGATTGGAAAAAGAGCATTGGAAAACCATCTGGACCAGGGGACTTATCTCCATGAAAAGAAAACACCGCTTTTTTGATTTCCTGACTAGAAGGTATTCGAGAGAGATATTTGTTGTCTTCCTCAGTCAAGATAGAAGAAATAGCTTGCAAAAGGAGGTTTTGATTACTGACATCAAGGTCATTCACTTCTCCCAATAGGTTGCTAAAATAATCTAGACCTTCCTTTCTTATTTTCTTATCATCCTTTAAAATCCCCCTATTACAGGATAACCTATAAATCATGTTTGTTGCCCTATGCATTAGAGTAGTTAAGTGAAAAAATCGGGTATTTTATCACCTTGTTGTTCATGTTAAGGTGCATGTTGTTCATAGGGTCAAGAAGTTTTGTGTAGATATTTCATTGGTCTTTGTTTGAAGATTCAAATAAAGGTCTTTTCCAATAGGATATAAGGACTCAGCTAAGTGTACATGTTCAACATCTCCAATGTTAATCTCCTTAGTTTTTTAATTTTGTGGATCATCAGAGGGAAATCCAGCTCTAGAACCCATGAATTCAGCTATAGCCTTATCATTTTCAAAGAAATTCAACTGTGGTAGGTTCTCTTGCCCCCAGTCTTTCAAGTGTAGGTGTATGAGGAAAATAGATTTTGGTTTCGATGTTGTGACATGAGTAGGTTCTATGCATGTTTTTATTGATGCACTTGAAGAGGATGATTAAGCCAACAAGATGTTGATCTCATTAGCTGGTGTTATGTTTGTTTTTGTCACCACAATGACATATGATGATGGCTCACATATAATTGTTGACAAGTTGCTATGTGTAGTATGATCTGGATTGGTGATTTCATTGATAAGGGGTTCATGAAAAACTTATGTAGAGGGATTGGGATCACTAGGAGAAATGGTAAATTCATTTGAGAGGGGATATTGTGAGAGAATTGGAGGATTATACCATGGAAATGAAGGGATCTTGATCAAGATCTGGAGAAATAATGGGATCTTGCTTAGGACATGAAGGTAAAGGTATGATTTGATCTTGGCTTGGAAAGGGATTATTATGAAGGATAGAAGGTGTTGTTCACCAAATTTGGTTAACCCAATGTAAAGCGGAAAATCGCGGTCGAACCCTAGTTGGTCTCCCCTCTTCTAACTTCGAGGAGAGAGAAGGGAGGTTCACTAGGATTCGATGGGTTTTCACTTAGGGGGAAGACTTTACATTCAAAAGAGGGGTTGAAACTCATAAGATCCAATCCCACACAATGTAAGGTTGGATGCTAAATGAATTTCAAGGGTTAGGAAAGCAAGGCTACCCTCTTTTGTAAAGAATGTTGATTAAGGAATTGAGCTAGGAATGCATAGAAAGTGACAAAGATTCGCTTATAAATTGAGTTCAGGTTATAGGATGAAGCTGCGGACCTGGAATTAGCAGTAGAATGTCGATACGGCGCTGTCCTGCAAATTTGAGAAAAAGTTGTCGGAACGATGGCGCCTGACGCCACGGTCCTCCGAAAAATCCGCGAAACGAAGGGGGATCTGTTCGTCTCTGCACAAGGATTCCAGATCTTCAATTTCAGCTATGTACCTACAACCTACACATAGAAAAGCGAAGATGATTGGGGGGTTAGGGATTAGGGGTTTGCCTTTAGGTCAAACCCCGGTTTTGGAATTAACCAAGAAATGAGCAAGAGCTATAAATGTAAATGACTGTAATGTAAAACAAGTACTAATACCTTGTTCTAAGGATGTTGGTATCCTTATGTGCGAAGGCTTAGATGTTGTATGTTGTATGTTGTAGCATGTAGTATGTGATCTCCTCTTCAATGGTTGAATCCTTGACTTGAATGCAACACTTAGCCTTGAATGGAGACTTGGAATGGTCAATTGCTTGAATGCTTGAATGCTTGAGTATAGTTTCCACGCCTTTTCCATCATATCGAATGAAAGAGGAAAATGTAGTTTATATACTTGTCAATTAGGGCTGATAGACTGATTTTCCCGACCTTAGGCTGACCAGGGAAGTATATTTCCAAATTGCAATAAAAAAGACCCGATATCACTTAGGAAACCGGGCCCAAAATAGGACCCAGGGACCAGGGCGTTGGGCGCCATGGTCCTGGAGGACCAGGGCGCTGGGCGCCCTGGTCCTGAGGGACCAAGGCACTGGGCGCTCTGGTCCCACCTCCGGGACAACGGGGTGCAAGGAGGTTCACGCCAATGGTGCTTGAAAAATGCAGTTTTCAGTGTCGTGAGCAAGTTTTGGGGTCTCCATTCAGGTTGCGTGTTGCGTCGCCATCGTGAAGACCGAAATGCAGTCGAAATTGCAAGTGTCGCAATTTTAGGACGCTACATTTAGCCCCCACTTTAGCGGGAGTATGTATGCTCATACTTCCGGTAAAGTACAAGGAAACAACATTGAAAGACTTTCACCACATCAAGGAGGCAAGATACACCAAGCCCCCAGTGGACTAAGGATCTTACGACTTCGATTGACAAAGTAAAAGGGAAGATCACGAGGGAGAACCATGACTGTCAGTAGTAAGGTTCCCTCACTATGAGTCATGCAAAAGAAATACCAAAAGTCTTCAAGACAAAGCTAAGTTTGCCAAGAAATTTTCAAGTATCTTTGAAAGGATAGACAGGGTGTATGCCCCCCTACGTTAAAGCGATCGCACATGCCTCAATGGGGGTGATTGTTTTAACGTAGTGATACACATAAGAAATGAGAAAGGAAAAGGAGCACATTATCGCAAAGATTTAGCCCCCAAGTGTGAGATAAACCCAACGATAATAGACACAAAACACAAAGCACGAGGTGACTTTTCTTTCCTCGGGGTCAGTATGTTGTATGATAAGTCATGTATATATCATATGTATGTATGCATAATTGTTCTTCATTCCCCAATCAAGGAAGGTCACCTAGAAGAAGGGAACACATGTGTCTTTTGAGTCAACATGAGAGAGACCAAAGAGATCTCAATGCTTTGCATCATCCTCAAGTAGACAACACTAAGGATGACAAATAGAAGAATGAGAATAACATATAGAAGAAGTAACAAAAGAGAGGGGGAGAGAATCTGCCATGCTAATGTAACTAGTCTAGCACGTCATCTACCCCCCGATCTTGCTGATCAATGTTTCGGGAAGGCAGGGAACACGCTAGAGGAGGAACATCCAACACAGCAGATGGAGCTATCACAAGATCCAAACAAGGGCTATGTTCATGTTCCAAGCCACATTGTTCTTGTCTAGGAGCTAGGATAAGTGCTTTAGAAAATTCATTAGATAAATGGTTATCAACATCAACAAGTTCATATTCACTATCAGAAGCAAGAGGAGTAACATTTTCATCATGCATAACATTTTCATCTATATCATCATCAAGATTTATAAAAATAGGATCTTTAACTCACACAGGATCAAGACCATCATGCATCTTATGTTTAGGAGATTTAGGCTCAATATCCGGCTGAGGAGAAAATGGAATAATGCTTGTTGAAGGTGTTTTTGGAGATTGTGAAGTTTGAGAAGCAGCTGCTTGAGCCCTAAGACGACGCTTTCGTCGGCGTTCCCGTCCAGAACGATTACGTCTAGTCTTAGTAGGAAGTGTAGAAGATAGAGGAGAAGGAATGTTCTCATCCCTATCACTTGGGTGTTTAGGTTGTGGTCTCTTAGGCTGGATAATAGGAGAAGAAGAAGGTCTCTTCTCTCTATAAAAAGAAGGAGGAGGAACTGCTCCATACAAAGGAGGAATTTTTGGTTTAGGGAGAAGACCAAGTCCATCATGACGAGGAGGTATAGGTCTACTCTTAGGAAGTTTATTAGGTATAGACATAGTCACATCCATAGGGATGGGTTGGGAATCTTCTTGAGGAAAGACATTAGTTTTATCTTTCAAAGGAAGAACTTCCTTCTCAAGAATGATAGGAATGTCAAGTTTAGGTGTTCTAGGTTCACTTAGAGATAGGATCATATCTGTTTTCCACTTTTGATAAGATTTGAAAAGATGATCACTTCGCGGAGGAAGAGATTGGAATTGTTTAGGCCAAAAGTAATCAAGAGGAACACTAGAGGTTCTTTCAGCTGGTTTAAAGAGACTATGATTGACAGTAACAACTTCACCATTGTGGGGAAATTTCAAACACTTGTGAATAGGAGAAGCAATAGCTTTCATGGAAGATAGCCAAGGATAGCCAAGCTTCACACGAAATTGTTCGAAAGATGGAATAATAGCAAAGTTCACATCAAGAGATTTTTTATGGACCTCAATAGGCAATGTAATAGAACCAATTGCAGGAGAAGAAAATGCATCAAATAGTTTCACAATCACATCTATTTTGTCATATATCACTTGATTCAATTGCAAAGTAAAAAGAAATTCTTCAGTAATAACATTAACCATGCACGAAGGATCAATAAGCACTCCACGGCAAGGTGTATTTTTTACTTTTGCAACTATGTATAAAGGACCATCAGGTGCTCTAATGGTTTCACTAGAATCAAATGTGATGGAAGGTTCTTTAGGGATTTCTTGCTGCTCTACAAAGTTAATCACATTCGGAGTCATAGACACAAGACCATCAGATGAGAAAGAGGAATCATTAGCCTCAATCGCATTAAAGGTATGAGAGGTATGAGAAGGTAATGGATCAGTAAAAATCTAAAGATTTTGGTTAGGAGGAGCTACAGATGTGTTGCCTTTATCATTCACTCTGGAAACAGAAATAGTATTATTATCAATCAAATCTTGAATTTTACCCTTTAAAGAAAAACATTTTTCAGTATCATGCCCAGGCTGACGATGAAAGTGACAAAAAGATTTGTGATCAAAATAAGGTGAAGTAATCTTTGCAGGATCAATTTGCCTTATAGGAGGAAGAGTAAGCACATTTTGTTCCAATAATTTATTCATAATACCATGCAATGATTCATTCAAAGGAGTATACTTTCTTTCTTTCCTGAAAAATTTAGAAATAGGAGGCACACCTGGTGCTGCATTCACATTGTTGTTGATGATGTTTTCATTGAATTTGATGGAATCTCTGTTCGGTTTAAACTTCCCAAATGGTTGTTGACTGCTATCACCCTTATCACTCGGAGCCATAGGATGTGATTGTTCCATTTGACTCACAGTCAGTTGATAATTGTGAAGAGTGGTGCACAACTGTTGGAAAGAAGTAAACTCAGAAAATAGAAGTTTGTCTCGAATATCTTTTTGCAAATTAGAAATAAAGATTCTTTGAATATCATTATCAGGCACTGGAAAAGAAATTTGAGCATACAAATGCTTATATCTACCAATGAAATCAGTCACTTTTTCTTTAACACCTTGTTTACAATGCATTAAATCAATCAAAGTAACTTTAGGACTTATATTGTTTTGAAATAGTTGAATGAAAGCATTTGCAAGTTGTTCGAAAGAAGTAATAGAATAAGAAGGCAACGAGCAATACCATTGTAGGGCTTTGTCTCTTAATGTTCTGGTAAACAGTTTTGCAAGCAACCTTTGGTCATAAGCAAAATCAGTACAAATTGTTTGAAAAGTCTTAACATGTGTTAGAGGATCTCCTTTACCATTATAAAGCTCAAAATGCGGGATTTCAACATGTTTAAGAGGAATAGCTCGAACAATGTCAAGAGAAAGTGGACTCGCAACATCAAATGTGGGCACACTAAACTTAGATTGATTCATAGAGGCAATTTGTTGTTGTAAAGAAGAGACAGTTTGTGCAAGATTATTAATGGTCGCTTCAGTCGAAGAGTTCATATTAGGTGTGTTAGATTGAGATGGAGGTGTGATGTTATTGAAAGAAGGTAAAGAGTAAGGTGGTGGGACCCTATGATAGTCAACCATAGGAGATGATTGGATAGGAGGAACACTACAAGGAGGAATGGAATGGTTAAATGAATTGCCCCCTTGCGTCATGTTCATTTGTGAAGATATAATAGGAACACTTATTGAAGGAATGAATGAAGAAGTCAGATTGAATGAAGGAATAGGGTTAATTGAAGAAGGAGGTTTGCCCCCATGACTAGTGATCACAGGAGGAATGTCTTGTATAGAGGTAGCCATGATGTTTTATGTAAAGGTAGGTAAACTAGCAATAGAAGTGGTCAAAGGAATAGAATGATTGACTTGTGTAGGAGGTTGTGTATAACCTAAAGATTCGGCACAACTCTTCATAGGCATCACGTTTGAATTCACAATGTGTGAAATACCACGCAAAATATCAATTCCATTCTTATCACTTTGAAGCATACGTTTTAGACCCTCAATTAAAGGAAGAGCTTGACTATCGGGATACTCATGAGACATCCATTGGTGAAAATCGTCAAATTGGTTATCCAATTTGGAAAGTTGTTCAACAGAAACTTCATGGGGAGCTTCTTCATCATTCGGAGGATTAGAGGAATTACCCATGTCCTCGTTAAAAAGACTACTCAAATTAGGTTCCATCTCCTCAGTAGTTAAACCTCGGAAAGACTTAATTCTACGGCTTCGTCTAACGGGAATAGTGTAAGTAGGGCTTTTTGTTGTAAAACTCATGCACTAGAGAGAGAGAAAAGATTTTGAATTTAGAGGTAGCAATTTTCAGTAAAAACAACCAATCTTCCAGATTTAAGCTGTTAAATGCAATCACAACAGTCTCCCGAAATTTCGGAAAAAATGTCCGAGACCGTGGCGCTCGGAGTGCAACACGGTCCTTGCAACTTTTTTCGAAATTTGCAGGGATGAAAGGTATGATGATTTTAGAGCTAATCTGAAAAAATTGAGGGATTTTACGATCTGTAGATAGGCCAAACTAAAGTTGCAATCTCAAAATTGAACCCTATCAAGATTGTCGAAAAATGCAAAATTTGAATTTTGAAAAAGAGAGGGAAACTGAAATTTTGAATTTTATGATTTTAGAGGGAATGTCAAAAGCAGTGCAAGTTTTGAAATTTAAAAATTGATTCAATTTCACGCTAAATTCAATTTTGAAAGCGGAAATCAAGGTTGTTGTAATTAAGCACTTAATTTCAAAAGTCACAAAATGCAAGAATTTGAATAAAGCACTGAAATTTTGAATGAATGCAAACACAATTTTCAGATTTAGGATAGTAAGAACACAATTTTGACACAAAATTTCAATTTCAACAATTTTTGAATGATTAGGAGCCTTAAACCAAGCAATCACAAGACCAACTTTGACCATAATTTTGAAAGTGTTATAATTGACAAAATCAGCCAAAATTCTGGATTTTAGCAAGAAAATACAGCAAGATCTCGCTCCCGAAATTTTGAAAAAAATGTCCGGGATGATGGCGCTCGGAGTGCAACATGGTCCTTGCAACTTTTTTCCAAATTTTCAGGGATACAAGATATTGTGATTTTATTGCAGAATCCAAAGTTATAGCTGATTTGGAGATGTTTTGATCGGTCAAATTGTCAAACAAAGGTTGAATTAAGAGGGTTTCAAAAATTAGGGTTTTGACATTTAACCACTTAATTTTCAAAATTAAAGTACAGATATGAATTGATAATTTATAATAGAAAAGCAGATCTGAAGCAAGCATTAATAATTAAACATTTCGCAAGTTCAATGTTCAAAAAAAAGAAAATTTAGGGTTTTTATGCAATCACCTCTAAAATTTTGCAAAAGATCAAACATGGAAATGTAATCAAGGAATCAATTTTCAGATCTAATCATGAATAATCAGAAAGGATGTTCACGTCGGGTTCACCAAAATGTAAAGCAGAAAATCGTGGTCGAACCCTAGTTGGTCTCCCCTCTTCTAACTCCGAGGAGAGAGAAGGGAGGTTCGCTAGGATTCGATGGGTTTTCACTTAGGGGGAAGAATTTACATTCAAAAGAGGGGTTGAAACTCATAAGATCCAATCCCACACAATGTAAGGTTGGATGCTAAATGAATTTCAAGGGTTAGGAAAGCAAGGCTACCCTCTTTTGTAAAGAATGTTGATTAACGAATTGAGCTAGGAATGCATAGAAACTGACAAAGATTCGCTTATAAACTGAGTTTAGGTTATAGGATGAAGCTGCGGACCTGGAATTAGCAGTAGAATGTCGATACGGCGCTGTCCTGCAAATTTGAGAAAAAGTTGTCGGAACGATGGCGCCCGGCGCCACGGTCCTCCGAAAAATCCGCGAAACGAAGGGGGATCTGTTCGTCTCTGCACAAGGATTCCAGATCTTCAATTTCAGCCGCGTACCTACAACCTACACACAGAAAAGAGAAGATGATTGGGGGGTTAGGGATTAGGGGTTTGCCTTTAGGTCAAACCCCGGTTTTGGAATTAACCAAGAAATGAGCAAGAGCTGTAAATGTAAATGACTGTAATGTAAAACAAGTACTAATACCTTGTTCTAAGGATGTTGGTATCCTTATGTGCGAAGGTTTAGATGTTGTATGTTGTATGTTGTAGCATGTAGTATGTGATCTCCTCTTCAATGGTTGAATCCTTGACTTGAATGCAACACTTAGCCTTGAATGGAGACTTGGAATGGTCAATTGTTTGAATGCTTGAATGCTTGAGTATAGTTTCCACGCCTTTTCCATCATATCGAATGAAAGAGGAAAATGTAGTTTATATACTTGTCAATTAGGGCTGATAGACTGATTTTCCTGACCTTAGGCTGACCAAGGAAGTATATTTCCAAATTGCAATAAAAAAGACCCGATATCACTTAGGAAACCGGGCCCAAAATAGGACCCAGGGACCAAGGCGCTGGGCGCCATGGTCCTGGAGGACCAGGGCGCTGGGCGCCATGGTCCTGGAGGACCAGGGCGCTGGGCGCCATGGTCCTGGAGGACCAGGGCGCTAGGCGCCCTGGTCCTGAGGGACCAGGGCGCTGGGCGCTCTGGTCCCACCTCCGGGACAGCGGGGTGCAAGGAGGTTCAGGCCAATGGTGCTTGAAAAATGTAGTTTTCAGTGTCGTGAGCAAGTTTTGGGGTCTCCATTCAGGTTGCGTGTTGCGTCGCCATCGTGAAGACCGAAATGCAGTTGAAATTGCAAGTGTCACAATTTTAGGACGCTACACCCAAGAACACCTGCAAATCTATCTATAAGATAGCCAAT
The DNA here is from genome assembly GCF_030272615.1 of Cryptomeria japonica. Taxonomy (NCBI): domain Eukaryota; kingdom Viridiplantae; phylum Streptophyta; class Pinopsida; order Cupressales; family Cupressaceae; genus Cryptomeria; species Cryptomeria japonica. The sequence continues at coordinate 426,472,387 of NC_081409.1, read as the reverse complement.
CTCAATCAATGAAAACACCTCAGGGCTTGGACAACATAACATAGGATCCTAATGATCCTCCTACACTTCAGGTTCTGCTAGACCTAGGGGGGACACCCTTTGATGCTCTAAATCAAAACTCATTTACTCACCATGATAGAATCAATGAAGCAGATAGATCATTTCACAAGCTCAATAGGATAGGAACACTATAGATTGGCTAGATCTGTACGAACAATAAGGTGAAATAGAGCTTGGAAAAAATGGAACACAAACCCCTAAACATAAAGGGAAATTATATTTGTCTTTTAAAATATATATCTGAAAACCATCCCCAAATCTGTCAAAGACCAGTGCCTTGTTCATCAAGCAACAGAGTCACACACAGAACGACCAAATGCCAATTACAATTGCAAATTTGTTTTCCTTACAAGATATCCCTCCATTAACACCTTATATTAATGCATTACTCAGATCCATTCACAACATTATCAAATCTAGGACACACTCCATTATTCATGATTGATTACATAATTTAAAACCTTCATTGAAGGATACCCACAAACAATCACACAACCTCCTTGAAATTGACAAATTTCATCCTCCTTGAGGATTGAATTCATAATACTGAAATGCATACATAGAGACAATATGGTGGGAAATTACTCATGCCTGACATGAGTAAAGCCTGCAACTAGAAAACACATATTGAATGCTGCACTGAAATCCTCTATACCCTGAAATAAACCATAGAACTTCACACATCTGGGTCAAGAAATTCAACAAATGGAAGCCATGAAAACTGGAGCACTTCTCACATAATTCTGGAACCCTTACAATTGAGAAGAAATTGGAATAAGAAGGAAGAGGTACAAGACTAGGTCTGCAACCGAAATTGCCAAGTGTCTCTTTTTCCAACTGAATTTCAATTCTTCTTCTTTCCCATGGAAACTGCTCTCAAAAGATCTGATCTTTGTTGAAACAAACTTTATAACTACATTTCTCATCTCGAGAGCTTTCCGGTGATATATGATACTTGCCACTTTGACCAAAAATGGACCTCTGAGCGAATTAATCACTCAACATGTGCACATCATTTAAATTTTTCAATTTTTAATATAGTTTCAACTATATATTTAATATGCATTTAACTTTGATTTTTGCTCTCATTGTGCCCTGACGCCTTGCCATGTGGTGTTCTCTGATTGGTCCACAGGGTCCACTGGGCACCATCTGGTATGACATCTCATCACTCTGCCACATGTCCACTTGCTTGTCAGCCACCTCAACGCCACCTTCATGCCACATCATCGCCACCTAAGCTCCATCGAACAACCACCTCACCAGGGCCCGCCTGCTAGACCACTGACTGGACCCACCACCTGTGCGCCACCTAGCTTTTGCCATTTCACAATGGGTAAGTTGCATGCATCTTTGGGTCACGAAGTCACGCAAGCCATTGATCTTCATTAGAATTGATCGATCTTTAACTCGCTGCATTTTCACCCTGGGATTTTTTCCATTTCGTAGCCCTTAACTCACGTGTATCCTACCTTCGCGAAGTCGCACGCACCATCGGATCGGCTAGAAATTGCATGATCTTTACCTCTTTTTGCTATTTTGCAGGGTTTAATTGGTGAGCATCTTTGGCTTGCGAATCAACGCGCTTTGTCGGATCCTCTGCAACCTGCTCACTGGTTAAGCTGACCCTTCTCTGCAAAATTCACCCACTTGCCTCAAGATCTGTGCTTGCGTGGGGTCCACCTGTCGCCATCTATCACCTCCTCAGTCACCTTGGGATCCATGCCCACGCACGTGGGGTCCACCTTTGGTGCCCATCGGGCACCGTCCCTCAAAATCCTTTTGGCTTTGACATTATATTTGGGTGGACATTTACTTATAAACACCAAAACGTTCCCCTCCACAGTGAATGTGGGAAAAAGATTTTCTACTTGGAGCTTCATTTTTGAAGCTTTCTCTGCAACTTCAATCGTGATTTTGCCAATGGCTTGGAAATCGATGGCCTTTTCAACCACACACATACTGGGAGGAGTAATATTTTACCAGTGATACTCACAGAGGGAAGGACATAGGAATTTTCACTAGCTAAATGCAATGTTTGGAAGTTTCTACTGCTGCTAATTTGGAGTTTGTTGCTGTTGTTGCTACCAGAGGGAGAGCATGTGAGGGAGAAGCTGCATTCATTTTTTAAAATTGTCTAAAGCTTCCTTCAAAAACCACGCCACACACCATCCTCCTTTAATCCTTTGCAGTTGAGTAAAACATTTTATTTGCATGAATTTTCCACGATATCTGCATGGAGGCTATCATAGTCCACGAGGGGAGGACATAGCACCTCTGGCAATGCATCTGTGAAAACTTTTTTCAGTATTTCACATGCCATGTCTTTTGCTTTAACAGATGCAAGCTTTGTATTTTGCGTTTTCTCAATTTTCTCTCAGACAAGAACAATGTATTTATCATTTCCCTCATTCTCCAATCATTTGAGAACCTTTTTGTACATGTTGACTTGAGGTTGTACACTCGAACTTTCCAACCAACTAAGAATCTAATAGAATATCAAACTACTGAAAGACTATCTAATAGAATATTGTAAGTTTCCAACGTTGATTCTATGCCAGCTTGTAGAACATCTTCATCATTTCTTCCATTTTTCCACATTTCGCAAGAGTCCATAGAACATTCAAAAGTCCATGAAGGTTCCATCTCTTTCACAATTTTATTTGTTGTATTCCAATCTCGCAACAGTAGCTCATAGCATGTAATCAAACATACTCATAGCCCACTGTCATTTTCCTGCTCAACCATGAACACTGGTTAAAGCATTATATGTTTCCACATCTGGTTTGCACCTCCATTTTTGGATTTCGAACAAAAGCCACATGCTTGATCAGTTATATTATGTCTTACACACAACCTAATAAGCATATTATATATGTCATTTCAAGCACTATAATTTCTTTGATTCTTCATCCAATTGAAAACCTGAACAACATGCTTTAGTTCGCCCATCTTACAGATTTCCAATTTGCACTTGGTTTTAAACTTTCTCTACTCTCTCATTGTCCAATTGGCGAATTGCAGTCAAGCTAGTATTGATATGCATTTCCATGAAATAAGAACATTTCACCATAAAAAATTAATGCACGACCATAAGCTAGGTCGGGCCCCAAAGTGGGTCCGACTAAACAATTTTAGGCAACTGACCTCTGGAATTCTTCACGGACCTCAAACATACCTCTGGAATGATCAGCATCATTTTTGGATCATTAAACCGCCTTTTACAACTTTCAAGCACTTGCGCCACATTTTCGCATTTAGTCGCAAAGACGTATTTTTCAAACCAGTCAAAACACCTTTTTGGACCTCGCCATCTAACAGGCGTGTTCTCTGATATGCAAGCATGATCACTACCAAGTAGTTTCTCAAGATGAGTCCCGAGTGAAGAGATATTAATCATCAAAAATGACCAACTGGCTTTGTCGACACTGCAGACTTGATGGAGTCAATGTTCTGGCAACACATGATGTCTTTCGCAAAAATATCAAACAACCTCCGTAGACCCTCAAATTTGAAACACAGGTACCTTGAAGTACATATTAAATCTTTGAATTCTTAGTTTGACCAAATCCTGACTGGATGCAAATGGTGCGCTCATAAAAACAACTACTTTAACTGATATAGCACTGAAAGTACGAATAACTGAAAACGATGGCTAAATGAACCCTTTTGAAATTTGATCAAATGGATTGGCAGAGGCTTGAAATTTGAAACATATCTTGTCATTTATACCATAATTAACCTAGAAGAAACATTTTGGCATGACACTCACTGAGGCAACTTTTACACTTGTGCAAAACAGGGCTTCGACTAGCTGTCGAAACAGGGACTAGTTAAACCACACAAACTGCAAATGGATTGATCTTCAAAAAATGAGCAAATGGATTCGTTAAGACTTGAAATTTTGCATGCTGACTCACCTTTATACATAAAATTGAATCCATTTTTAATTTCTCCATGGAAATCAACAAGGCAAAAGATATAAACACCCAAAGTAAGCTACTCAATAAAAACTGCATTTGTGCCTAAGATGCACTTTCAGCTCACCCCTTAAAATGGGTACCTCATAAACTTATCCAAATTGAATTTTGAAAGTTGCACATCACTGCATAGGCCAAATGAAAGGTTTAGGACATTAATCTCGAGCCTTACCCCTTGAAAATCAACTAGCTCCACTTTACCCTCTCTAACTAGGCCATTCAAACTGACTCATTTAGGTGCCTTTCTGACATGCAGAGCAAAATTTTAAAATGGGCCTCTAAACTTGACTCAATTTTAATGAGTCCCAATAGTGGCTCTGACTGGGGATGGTTGATTGCAAGATCAACACAAGAATCTAGAATCTATGGTTAAGTAGACCACCCAAAAAATGGATCACTCTCTTCTCTTCTCAAAAATAGGGCTTCCTTATTCTACCCAAGCAATAGGGCACTAATTGAAAACCACACAACTAAAGCAAAGCAACTATACAAGATATACAAATATACTGACAACTGATCATAAGCTGCTCAATCAATCGTAGCATTTACCTCTGTCAAAAATCTGATTCTCATCACTTGATACCATGATCCAAACAAAGGAACCTTTCAATAACAACTGAGCATAATCCTTATAATCAACCTCTTTTGTCTCATCACTGTAACAACTGGTGTGCTTACTTTTGGTTTGATCTTGAACTTTGTAATCACACACTACTTCAACATAAGTAAAACCATGAGACAATTCACCATAGAGGCCTTCCCACAAGATACCATACATTTCACTATCCCAATCAATTCTACCATTTGCAAAGGCATCATCATACTGAATTTCAAAAATAAAACATTCATTCTCAACATTGCAATTCTCATCAGCACACACCTTGTTATCATTTAAATCAATAGAATGAGGGACACTACTAACCAACTGATGCAAACAAGGAACATAAATGTTACAATCCAGATGTGATACTTCATTATGCTAATCACAGTCCATACTATCCTTGTTTATCAAACTCAAAACCTTCGCATTCTCAATATCCCATTCATGGAAAAGAATGCATACCTCTGGCTGAAGCAAATCCTCAGCTAAATATTTCTCTTTCAGGCTTACATCCACCTGAAACACTTCCATTTGTGGTCTGGAGTATTCATCACACAACCCATGCCTCTTACCTTCATCATGAAGTAAAATTTTGCCACACATGTTACTGCTGTTCAAAACTACATCAACATTACACATTTGTTTTGCACAAGGGGAAACTTCATCAGTTTCATCAATGAAATCAGCACCATGGAAATTTGTATCAAAAGAAAATAACTCCAAATCCGGTTCAAGCATACTATCAACATTCACATCCTCATCATGGTACTTGAAATTCTAAAAGCATTCAAATGCGGGTTCATTTAAATATGAAAATAGAACATTATCAGCACTGTCACATAAATTCTTATCTTCAAAAACACTTTCGTTTTCAGATTCATAACTGAGGTACATAACCTGGTTTCCTCTTATATCATCTTCACAAGATGAATAATGAGAATTCTGATAACCATCTTCAACTGCATAACTAGCATTCATTTGTTGATCATAAGAAAGTGAAGAACTCGTGCCAAGATCGTTCTCATTCTGAAATTGCTCTTCATTGTTCATTTGCATACCTTCAAGGTGCTGGGAATAGAACTCAATGCCCTCATAATCAACAACACCACTCCATTCTGAAACACATTCATCACTGGGTATACTTGCACTGAACACATCATCAACATCATTCACAATTTCATTTTTAGATTTATCAAACTTAAACAAAATCTGATTTACATCATATTGCACATCTTCACTTGCATAATCAGCAACATTTGGTGATCCATCAGTACTTGGCATTTCAACATCAAACACATCAGCAGCATGTAAAGATTGATGGTCATCACTACCATAATTTTCATTATTGTTAACCTTAGGAGATGCATGATTTACTTGAAAATTTGTAGTCACATAATCAACATAACCGACATACAAATCAAATGGTACATATCCCTTGTATATATCAATCTCCGTATCAGCATTATCACAACATTGCACACTAATCATTACATCATTACTATGAGAGGCAACCAACATTAACAACAAAGGATCTTGACTCTCATTCAAATTTGAAGCACATGCATCAACAAAACCATTCAGAACTGCAGAGCTTGATGCACCTAGACACAGAATGATTTGCTCAATTTCACATGGTATTTCACCATTCAAGGTGTTTTGGCATGAAACAACAGCAGACACGAATCTCTTGGCTATCCCAAATTTAAAATTATTTTCAATGTCCCTAGCTGTGTTAAAAGCTTCATACAAGGTTTTGGGTTCTTTGTTTCTCAATAAGAAACCCATCTTCTCATCAAATGCGCTCATATAAATATCCAGACATACTTTATCATCAAATTTATACTTTCTAGAAATTTTAGACAAATCTTGTGAAAATCTAATATTAAATGTTGGTACCGATTCATCTTCCCTGATTTGTATATAAGTGAACTCTTTCATCATATCATAATCACTCATTTTTTCATCAAATTGATCCATGAAATCTGAAATTAATTCTTCCCATGAGGAAATACAATCTACCGGCAAAAAAGAGAACCAATCCCTTGCATCCTCTTTCAATGACTGAACAAATAACTTCATGCATATATCTTCTTGACAAATTTCAAACTCTCCTATCAAATCTGAAAATCTTTTCACATGTTGACATGTTGATTCTAATTTCTTCCCACTGAAAATGGGCAAATATTTTCTAATTTCTGTGAGTATGGGATTTGGGTAACCCGGAATACCTTCAAAGATTAGAGAAGCATAGTACTTCATACTAAAACTCTTCCTATAACATGGTTGTGACATTTCACTAAGCATGGCCATATGTGGAAATAATTGGGGCTGAAAAAGTTCACTACATATTTCTTCCTACTCCCACAAATAATTATGCAACCTTGTGTAGAATAACAAAACTCTCAAGCATATATCATCATACTGATCTATTCATAACATTGCTTGACATAAGGTTTTCCAAATTTGCATACTACGGAAGATCATATACATTGGATATTTTAGCATCATAGATATGCAAATTAATTTTGTGATTCCTCTTTCCCTCTAGACTAGTGTTGTTCACTAAATGGGAAAACAACATTACACATTCAAATTTTCAGAACAAATATCTTTTGCATTTGAAACCTCTGAAAATACTTGGGTGTTTGTAGCTGTAAACTCTTGTAGGTCTAAAGATTAATTTTAACTTTCAGCACGGTCTTTTATCACAGAGTCGCCACCTCTTGCATACAGGACATTTTGAACATCAGAATGCCATTCAACACATATTTAAACTCTTTGTTTACTCCTTTGATCTCACTGCAATAAACACTCTTCCAGGCTATTTAACATTGGTATGAACCATAGAGTCGCAACCCAATAAGGAATTGGGGAAAAGTTTGCATACAGCTACAAGAACTTCTTACAACTCTCAACAATGCATTCACTATTACTCCTTCATAAAATATGACATGAAACACATATCATTCTGCAGATCCAGAACAAAGAACATTTATTTCATCATAAAACACTTTCAAACTCTGTGCATACATAATGGACAGACTGGCTGGATATGAAATTAGGCAATTTCTATTCAGCTTCCCCAGCAGAGTTGCCATTTTTGTTGTTCACCAAATCTGGTTAACCCAAAACACCTGCAAATCTATCTATAAGATAGCCAATCTCAATCAATGAAAACACCTCAGGGCTTGGACAACATAAAATAGGATCCTAATGATCCTCCTACACTTTAGGTTCTGCTAGACCTAGGGGGGACACCCTTTGATGCTCTGAATCAAAACGCATTTACTCACCATGATAGAATCAATGAAAGAAATAGATCATTTCACAAGCTCAATAGGATAGGAACACTACAGATTGGCTAGATCTGTACAAACAATAAGGTGAAATAGAGCTTGGAAAAAATGGAACACAAACCCCTAAACATAAAGGGAAATTATATTTGCCTTTTAAAATATATATCTGAAAACCATCCCCAAATCTGCCAAAGACCAGTGCCTTGTTCATTGGGCAACAGAGTCAGACACAAAACTACAAAATGCCAATTACAGCTGCAAATTTATTTTCCTTACAAGATATCCCTGCATTAACACCTTATATTAATGCATTACTCAGATCCATTCACAACATTATCAAATCTGGGACACATTCCATTATTCATGATTGATTACAGAATTTAAAACCTTCATTGAAGGATACCCACAAACAATCACACAACCTCCTTGAAATTGACAAATTTCATCCTCCTTGAGGATTGAATTCATAATACTAAAATGCATACATAGAGACAATATGGTGGGAAATTACTCATGCCTGACACAAGTAAAGCCTACAACTAGAAAACACATCTTGAATGTTGCACTGAAATCCTCTGTACCCTGAAACAAACCATAAAACTTTACACATCTGGGTCAAGAAATTCAGAAAACAGATGCCATGAAAACTGGAACACTTCTCACAAAATTTTGGAACCCTTACAACTGAGAAGAAATTAGAATAAGAAGGAAGAGGGAAAAGGTTAGGTCAGCAACTGAAATTGCCAAGTGTCTCTTTTTCCAACTGAATTTCAATTCTTCTTCTTTCCCATGCAAACAACTCTCAAAATATCTTATCTTTGTTGAAACAAACTTCATAATTGCATTCCTCATCTCGAGAGCTTTCCGATGATATATGATACTTTCCACTTTGACTAAAAATGGACCTCTGGGTGAATTAATCACTCAACATGTGCACATCATTTAAATTTTTCAATTTTTAATATAGTTTCAACTATATATTTAATATGCATTTAACTTTGATTTTTGCTCTGATTGTGCCTTGACGCCTTGCCACATGGCATTCTCTGATTGGTCTATAGGGTTCACTAAGCACCATTTGGGATGAAACCTCATCACTTCGCCATGTGTTCGCTTGCTTGTCGGCCACCTCAATGCCACCTCGGCACCATGTCATCACCACCTAAGCTCCACTGAACAACCACCTCATTGGGTCCCACCTGCTGGACCACTGACTGAACCCACCACCTGTGCACCACCTGGCTTTCGCCATTTTGCAATGGGTAAGTTTCATGCATCTTTGGGTCACAAAGTCACGCAAGCCATTGATCTTCATCAGACTTGCTCGATCCATGCTTGGGTGGGGTCCACCTGTTGCCATCTATCACCTCCTCGGTTGCCTTTGGATCCATGCCCACGTGCGTGGGGTCCACCTTGGGTACCCATCGGGCACCATCCCTCAAAAGCCTTTTAGCTTTGACATTATATTTGGGTGGACATTTACTTATAAACACCAAAACGTTCCCCTCCATAGTGAATGTGGGATAATGATTTTCTGCCTAGAATTTCATTTTTGAAGCTTTCTCTGCAACTTCAATGGTAATTTTGCCAATGGCTTGGAAATCGATGGCCTTTTCAACCATGCACATACTACGAGGAGTTATATTTTACCAGTGATACTCATGAAGAGAAGGACATAGACATTTTCACCTGCTAAATGCATTGTTTGGAAGTTTCTACTGCTGCTAATTTGGAGTTTGTTGCTGTTGTTGCTACCAGAGGGAGAGAACGTGAGGGAGGAGCTGCATTCATTTTTTAAAATTGTCTGAAGCTTCCTTCAAAAACCACGCCACACACCATCCTCTTTTAATCCTTTGTAGTTGACTAAAACATTTTATTTGCATGAATTTTCCACGATATCTACAAGGAGGCTATCATAGCCCATGAGGGGAGGACATAGCATCTCTGGCAATGCATCTATGAAAACATTTTTCAGTATTTCACATGCCACATCTTTTACTTTAACAAATGTAAGCTCTGTATTTTGTGTTTTCTCAATTTTCTCTCGAACAAGAACAATGTACTTATCATTGCCCTCATTCTCCAAGCATTTGAGAACCTTCTTGTACATGTTGACTTGAGGTTGTACACTCGAACTTTCCAACCAACTAAGAATCTCCATACATTTCCTACATTTTCTAGCTGCTGAAAGACTATGTAGTAGAATATTGTAAGTTTCCAATGTTGATTCTATGCCAGCTTGTTCAAGCTTGTAGAACATCTTCATCATTTCTTCCATTTTTCCACATTTCCCAAGAGTCTGTAGAAGATGATTCAAAAGTCCATGAAGGTTCCATCTCTTTCACAATTTTATTTGTTGTATTCCAATCTCACAACAACAGCTCATAGCATGTCATCAAAGATACTCATAGCCCACTGCCATTTTCCTGCTCAACCATGAACACTGATTAAAGCATTATATGTTTCCACATTTGGTTTGCACCTCCATTTTTGCATTTCAAACAAAAGCCATGTGCTTGATCAGTTATATTATGTCTTACACACAACCTAATAAGCATATTATATATGTCATTTCAAGCACTATAATTTCTTTGATTCTTCATCCAATTGAAAACCCGAACATCATGCTTTAGTTCGCCCATCTTACAGATTTCCAATTTGCACTTGGTTTTGAACTTTCTCTACTCTCTCACTATCCAACTGGTGAATTGCTATGCATTGCCATGAAATAAGAGCATTTCACCATAAAAAATTAATGCACGGCCATGAGCCAGGTCGGGCCCCAAAGTGGGTCCGACTAAAAAATTTTCGTTTGCAAGTAATTGACCTCTGGAATGATTCATGGACCTCAAACATACCTCTAGAACGATCGGCATCATTTTCGGATCATTAAACCGCCTTTTACAACTTTCAGGCACTTGCACCACATTTTCGCATTTAATCGTGAAGACGTATTTTTCAAACCTGTCAAAATACCTTTCTGGACCTCGCCATCTGATAGGTGTGTACTCTGATATGAAAGCATGAACATTACCAAGTGGTTTCTCAAGACAAGTCCTGAGCCAAGAGATATTAATCGTTGAAAATGACCAACTGGCTTTGTCGACACTGCGGACCTGATGGAGTCAATGTTCTGGCATCACATGATGCCTTTCTCAAAAATATCAAACGACCTTCGTAGACCCTCAAATTTGAAACACAGGTACCTTGAAGTACATATTAAATTTTTGAATTCTCAGTTTGACCAAAATCCTAACAGGATGCAAATGGTGTGCTCATAAAAATAGCTACTTTAACTGATATAGCACTGAAAGTACGGATAACTGAAAACGATGGCTAAATGAACCCTTTTGAAAACCGATCAAACAGATTGGAAGAGGCTTGAAATTTGAAAAATAGCTTGTCATTTATACCAGAATTAACCCGAAATAAACATTTTGGCATGACACTCACTAAGGCAACTTTTACACTTGTGCAAAATAGGCCTCCGACTAGCTGTCGAAACAGGGACTAGTCAAACCATACAAACTGCAAATGGATTGATCTTCAAAAACTGAGCAAATGGATTTGTTAAGACTTGAAATTTTGCATGCTGACTCAAATTTATACATAAAATTGAAGCCATTTTGAATTTCTCCATTTAGATCAACAGGGCAAAATATATAAACACCCAAAGTAAGCTACTCAATAAAAATTGCATTTGTGCCTAAGATGCACTTTCAGTTCACCCTTTAAAATGGGTACCTCATAAACTTATCCAAATTGAATTCTAAAGGTTTCACATCACTGCATAGGCCAAATGAAAGGTGTAGGACATGAATCCCAAACCTTACCCCTTGAAAATCAACTGGCTCCACTTTACCCTCTCTAACTAGGCCATTCAAATTGACTCATTTAGGTGCCTTTCTGACATGCAGAGCAAAATTTTAAAATGGGCCTCTAAACTTGACTCAATTTTAATGAGTCCCAATAGAGGGATATCTCAATCTTGGTTAGGAGGTTGATGTTGGATGGGACTTGAAAGGACACTTTTCTCTTGAGATGAAAGGGTATCTTTATGAATGGAATAGAAAAGAGTGAGGGGATCATCATAAGATTCTTGGTCGGTGGGATCTTGATCAAAAATTGGGTAGGATGGAAAGGTTTGTTCTTGATCTTTATTTGTTGTAGGACTCATTTCTTTTGATTTTGGTATCCTCTTGACACGGGGAAGGATTTTGGATAGGAATGGGATATTCTTGGAATGTTTTAACACATTGGCTTGATGAGAAAGAATTTTGAATGAGACTCTTTGTGATATGAGTATATGATGTGATTGGGTCTTGCATTTCTGAAGCATGGAAAGGAATAGCTTCATGAATTGGATTAGATTGGATTTGTATTATGGATAGCCCTTGGGAGGTTGCATTATTAAATAAAGATGGTATGGAATGTTCTTGTGTGACTTTAGGGGATGATGAAATGGTGGATAGATATGGTTGATTTGGACTTTTGTTAAAAGGGCTTTGATTTTGGTTGAATGCAGTATGATTTTGGGTGAAAGATGTTTGATTTTGGTTGAGTGAATTTTGATTTGGACTTTGGTTGAAAGAGGTACTTTGAATTTTGGGTTGGTGTGAATTTTGATTTGGACTTTGGCTAAATGGGGTTTGAGTTTGGTTAAAAGGGGTTTGATTTTGGTTGAAAGAGGTACTTTGAATGTTGGGTTGATGTGAATTTTGTTTTGGACTTTGGTTGAATGGGGTTTTCTTGTTGGGTTGATATGATTGGTATGATTGATATAGTGGGTTGAAAGAAAAAGAAGGTTTAACTAAGGTAGGAACAAATTTATTGAAGAATGAAGGTTGACATGTTTTAATGGTCTCACAAGAAGAAGAAGGATGGCCTGATAGTGATTCCCTCATGGTCATCACTTCTCTCATCATTTCTTCTAACCAACCCCTATGGTTGTTAGGACTAGTCATGTCTATCATTTGTTGTTGCAAAGTTTTGATCTATTGAGATAAGGTTTCTATGGATGGCAATGGAATAGGAATGGAAGGGATGAATTCTCCACCTTCCATATGAAATGTATAATGCCAATCCATGATGTTTGCTTGATTGGTTTGGACCTAGGATCACAACATGTAAGATGTTTTCTCCATTTCTCTGAATGTGACAATGTTTGATTGAACTTGACAAACTTGTTTGAGTTGAGGTTGAGTTTGATCGATCCTCCGATTGTGTTTTGGACATTTAGGGTATGAATTTTTAGGATGATTATACAAATGATGATAGACTAAGACAGATGCATATGAAGTCTAGACAAGGACTATAAATTAGGATGATAATAAGGATGCAAATGAGGATAATAATAAGGACGCAAGTGAGGAATATGCAAGGACTTATGCAACTTCTAAGGATGTATATGAGGATGATAATAATGATGTAAATGAGGATGATAATAAGGACATAAATGAGGACTATGAAAGGACTTATGCAACTCTTAAGGACATATATGAGGACGATAATAAGGATGTAAATGAGGACTATGCAAGGACTTATGCAACTTATAAGGATGTATATGAGGACAATAATAAGGATGCAAATGAGGACTATGCAAGGACTTATGCAACTTCTAAGGACATATATGAGGATGATAATAAGGATGCAAATGAGGATGATAATAAGGATGTAAATGAGGACTATGCAAGGACTTATGCAACTTCTAAGGACGTATATGAGGATGATAATAAGGACGTAAATGAGGGCTATGCAAGGACTTATGAAACTTCTAAGGACATATATGAGGACAATAATAAGGATGTAAATGAGGATGATAATAAGGAGATAAATGAGGACTATGCAAGGATTGTCTATGGTCACAAGTATGCAAAAATTTTAAGTTTGTAGGACCATCTGATGTTTCAAGATAAACTTTGTTTCTATTAACTTTGTCTATAGGACAAGTTTGTTGTTTTCCAAATATGAGAATAGTTGTTTGAAGACAGGTATAGCTGACTGAACTGTGTTCTGACCAACTCTGAGAATTCAAAGATATGCAAGATAGGGCCTAAAATAGCCCAAATACTGACACAATATTGGTCTAGTATAACGATACACATAAAAGCACAGAATACAATCTTAGGCTAGAAAGTGGACAACATTCAATTAGGCCCCCACAACAAAATACCAAAACAAATCAAATAGATAGAGAGTCTGACACCACTGGCTCCACTCCATGATGCACACTTCTTGGGCATGCCAGTCTCTCTTACCCCGAAGATCCGGAGATCTTATCACCAAGGGATTTTTATCTCATAATGCAAGGTACAAGAGGGGTATCTATGTGGTACAATCTGTACTCCTGGAATCACTGAATGTAGGATTTGGGCTACTAATTTGGTTCTTATTGTAAAATTTTGAGGGGTCTTGATCCAATGATGGATTCTCAGAGCAACCGACTTAAGACTTTAGTTGAGCTTATCGGTGCAGGGAAGGCCCCCACATATGTCGAATTAACTCAACGCTCTAGCCGCCTGATCAGTATATTTATATAGTGGCTCAAAAAACCCGCTCGAGAGTATGCTAGGAGAGATGATATCCCCAATGCATCCCAATTTGAAGTACCTTTGTGGGGTGATGAAATCCCCAGTCAAAGATACCCCTCACTACTAAAATGAAAAAAATGGGTGTTGTTTGTTGGTAATTGACACTCATTGGATTTATTTTGTTGTCATTGATGGCAACAAGATCAGATAGAAGGCAACAAGACTTGATGGAAGTCTCAAACCGGCACTAGGAGGCATATACTGACAGATACCGACACCGACATCAGTACTTCAAGGAAGCCAACATCAAGAAGGATTTATTTCTAGTAAATCATTGTGTAATTATTGTTGAGGATGACATTGTATATTCTTTGTAAATGCATTGTAAGCCAACATAAGGCATATCATATGTATTAGGTATATAAGTCAGTCTACTAGGTCAATTTAATATATATAGAAGGTGGTATTATGATGGTATAGAGATAGACATATAGCAGAACTGTGAGAGGTAAAATATATGTATGGAGATCATTTTTTTATGCGAACATTGTATCATGCAATGATCTATAGATAGCTAGTAAATCACTCTTGGAGGAGAAGTAATGCTGGTAATAGTTCAAGATTGTGTACCAATATAAAGAAGAAACATAACCGGAACTCTATTTGGCATAGCAGATGCATTCTTGAGTTTATTTTCAGTAATTTACTTTGGCAAGAAGCTTGTAGCTAGTGAGGCTCTTTAGTGATGAGCAGTATGCTCTAGGTAGTATACCTTCCTACAAGTGCAAGCCCCTATTTATGTAATATCTTTTCATATGGCCAGTGAACTGATATTGCGGGTCACAAATCCCACCATAGTTTTTCCTCATTGAGGTTTTCCACCAATAAATTCTATGTGTTATGGTGTTCATTTATGTGGATGATTTATTTGCTTCTTGTTATATGCTTATTTATTTACTAGTACATACTTGTATGGTGTAGAAAGTTAAATATTGTTGATTTCAGTAGAACATTGATTCAGCCCCCTCTCAATGTTCTCAAATCCCAACAATTGGTATCAAATCCTGGTACCTCGGAAGAAGTTTAACAACTTGAGGAAGATCTTGCAACCAAAATCTTTGAACATGGCTATGAAGAAACAACTTTAGATGGCTCTTGAGGATTATGATGTTGAAAGGATGAAGAACTTGAAATTGCAAGAAGAGCTGAATTCTGCAAATGAATTCATTTCTATTCTATGAGAAAGGTTATCATCTACTCAAGCCAAAAGAAAAGAAATTTTGCAACAACCGGATGATGAGGAGAAGAATGCTCTTAAGGAACAATGTCAGAAACTAAGTCAAGCAAATAAGCTCATGAAGAATGAAATGAAAGATCTGACCATGAGGTTATCAAAAGATATTGAGGACAGAAGGAAGAAGGAAGATAGTCTTACTTTATCTTTGAAGAACAAGTTTGATGAATGTGGAATATTGACTCATGAGAATAATCTGTTGAGAACTGATTTGGTGCACTCCCAGAAAAATGAACAAGAACTTGAAAGAAAAATAACTACTCTGAGAGATGATCTGACTACTGCAAGTGAGTATAAAGAAAAGTTTAGGATCAATGCTACACAATTGGATGACTTAGTGAAAAGACAAAGACAAATTGATTATTCTAGAGAACTTGGATTTGTACAAGGTGAAAGCTCTGACACTGCTAATGAAGATCAGACAACCAGTATGCAGAACTCGTCAGAACAAAGGAAACCAATAAGGTGATCTAATGCTTATAAATTCAATGGTAGATGTTTTGTTTGAAATAAATTTGGGCATATGGTTAAACAATGTAGAAATAAGGCAAATCAAAACTACAATTCTATTCTCAGTCAATTCACAAACTGCAAGAAATATGGTCATAAATCAGAAGACTGCATAATGAATGTTAAATGTCATGCATGTGGAAAGTTTTGACATTTTTTTAATCATTATAGGTCAAGAAATAATAATAATATTGGATATGTCAAAGCAATTTAGAAGAACAATGTTACATGTTATGCATGCAACAAAATAGGTCATATTGCTAAGTATTGCATAAGCAAGACTCAACCGGCTAATAATGATAAAGACAATGGGAAAGGAAAGAAAAAGGTAGATGAAATACAATAAGATCAGACCAAGAGATGGGTTAGAAAATCTGAAGAACAAAGTGGAGATGGATCTATACCAGCAAATCCACTAGTAGAATAGAGTATTCCTCCACCGATAGGAAATTCCACTGGTAACTAAGGCATAAGCCTTAGGGGTTGGCAAAGTCACTGCTAAATTTTGCATATTACCCTAGAAAGAGATCTAAGGAGATTTGGAAAGAAATTTGGAGAATTATGTTTATCATCAATGAAGGTTACCCCAATACTTAACTGTGAAACTGGCATCTGTAGGGTTGTTGGTGACACATTAATGATAGAAAATTAGGGTTTTATTTGCTAATAAAAGAAGCTAAGTGAATTTATTTTTACTCACTGAGCATTCAAGCAATCAGAGAGAAGTAAAGGCAAACTAAGAGCGATCAAAGCATTGAGAGAGGATTTCGAGCAGTTATTCATCGATATTCACTCAGGTATTTTCCAAAATGGCATCTGGATCTTCCGCTCCTACTTTTATTGCAAATCCGACAATCGTCAAAGTTAAGGATAGGTTAAGGCCAGTCTTTAAGGATGTTCTTGAAATTGCAAAGAAGACTCCACGGGAGCATTTTCTAAGGTTCCTGGAGGAGTAATGTATGCTAAAGATGCAAAGGCATACATGATGAATCAATGATGAATAGTTAGTACCAAACCGGTACTGAGAGGGGGGGTGAATCAGTATTGACAAAAACACTTTTCCTTGAACCGGTTTGAATGAGAACACTGCACTTGACTGGCAAGCAATAGCACCAGTCTTAACCAGATTACTACTGGTTCAACACAGTAAGAATGTGAAAGACATAAACTGGTAACTCTTGGATTTCCACACAATCTAACATCATATTTCCACTTCACCCATATGCATACACTAGTAACACATCAACAAAAATATAAAGACTTATTGGCTCAACATGTTTTACCACTTGCCAAAGACTAACAAAGCATCAAATGAAAAGTATCACACATAACACACATATTTTTCACGTGGAAACCCAACTGGGAAAAACCACGGTGGGGATGAATACCCACAAGATGTTCTTTGAACCCTTTTGAAGTCTGCTCTGTTAGGAGCCTAGTCCGATTAAAGACTTTACAATAGGTTCTGTTAGGAACCGATCTTTCTAGGGATCACTCGGTTAAGGGATGGCTAAAATACCCGGTTAAGGGTTAAACCATGTTAAAGGTTACCTTGTTAGAGGATTTTAAGAACTCAACGATTTTGAGTCACCCTGTTAAAGGATATACAACAAGCCGGTTAAAGCTACCTTGTTAAGGGATTTTCCAACTGTTGAAGTGGTTAGAGATAAATAGGTATTATAATAATCTGGTAACAACAATTCAATGCCAATGCAGATCCGCTTTAGTTCCTTCCTTCTGCAATCACACTCTGCAGGTATCTATTCTCTTATCTGGTCTGGCAAGAATCACGTATCTCTGCACTTAGATACACACACAACATTTGCCAACAACCTCAACATGAAAAACAACATCAACCTTATAGGAAGCAGATAGGTCGGTAGCATAAACCCTAAACCATAAACATTTAGGTTAAGCAATTAAGTCGGTTCAATCCTAACCATTGAACATATTACATTGATTACAACAGTCTTGAACAGATCTCAAGATGTTCTCCATCATTCATTCTTCACCACTTCTGGGAGGCTGATAACCCATCACACATTCTCCACCATTTACAGAGACTTCGCACATTCCTGAGGTAGATAGGATCAACCTCCTTCATGCAATATCCTTCACGCGCACAGGGCTGACATGGCAACACAGTCTGTTCTTCATTACAATGCTAACTCATCACATGATATCATCGGTTGAATCACATAGGCATAGAATGCTACAATCGGAAACCCTGAAGCTTAGACTACCAACTGGTAGTCATACCATATGAAACCTTGATACAAAACATTCCATATACCGGTTCACATTTTGACATATTGGTTCACTTGGACAAACATACTGCTTCACTTTTTCACATAATTCGGTTCACATTCCAATATACTGGTTCACTTGGACAAACATACTGCTTCACTTTTTCACATATACTGGTTCACAACATCATACCAATTCTCTTGCAAGTTGATTGCTTCAATATACCAGTTCACTCTTTAGCATATTGACATCAATGACAACATACAATATCATCATGTCATCATACTCTGCACATATGCCAACAATCTCCCCCTTTGGCATTGATGGCAATATACAAAGATATCTCTCTGCTTCACATCTTCTCCCCCAATGCTACAAAACTCTTCTTCGCTTCACATCTTCTCCTCCTTTGACAACAATGCCAAAGTGAAGGCATAAACATCTATGTTCTACTATGTTGCTCCCCTAAGGAGTAGCATCCTTCAACACACCAATCCTTAAAAAAAAAATATCAGTGTAAGTCCTGAGTGCTGTGGAGCACACACCTTTAGTTTAACTCTTGAAGGGGCAACACCCCTAATTCACCTCTCAAATAGGTAAAGGTAGCCTTTGGTAGAGGCTTGGTGAATATGTCTGCTAACTGCTCCTTACTGGAAATATGTTCCAGTACAACTTCTTTGTTCTGAACCTTTTTCCCTTAAGAAATGATACTTAAGCTCAAAGTTCTTGGTTGTAGAATGTAAAACCGGATTCTTGGAGATGTTAATCGCACTTGTGTTGTCACAAAATATACTTATCGGTTCAGATACAGGAGCTTTGAAGCCATTTAATACATGCTTCATCCAAATTTTTTGGGTGCAGTTCATAAATGCTGCAACATACTCCGCTTCAGCCATAGACTGAGAGATATAGCTCTACTTCTTACTCATCCATGAGACTAGTCTACCACCAAGAAAGAATGCACCACCAGTTGTTCTCTTTTGGTCATCCACATTACCAGCCTAGTTAGCATCTGTAAACACATTCAAGTTGAAATCATTACTATATGGATACCATAATCCATAGACAATAGTTCCCTTCAGATATCTCAGAATCTGCTTGACTGCTACCAAGTGGGATTCTCTTGGGCTTTTATGGAACCATGCAGTAATTCCCACTGCATGTGCAATGTCCGGTCTGCTATGTCCTACATAGTGCAATTTACCAATCATTAATTGGTATTCCTTCTCATTTACCAACCTTGAGTCATCCTCTTTTGATAATTTACAACTAGTCACCATCGGTGTACCAACCAGTTTGTTGTCTTCCATGCCAAAGGTCTTCAAAACCTCTTTGACATATTTGGACTAAGTGATAAAGATTCCATCTTTCATTTGTTGAATTTTATCCAATGAAGAACTTAATCTCCCCTATAAGTGACATCTCAAACTCCTTTTTCATCTCATCTGCAAAATCATGACTCATCTTGTCATCTCGTCCAAATATTATGTCATCAACAAATACCTCATAGATTAGAATCTAATCTCCTTCTGACTTTAGGTAGATATTACTATCCTCACTTGTTCTCTCAAATCCAATCTTCACAAGATGGGAGTGCAAGCATTCATACCATGCTCTAGGTGTCTTCTTTAGTCCATACAAGGCCTTATGTAGCCTACACACTATGTCATTGTCTTCTGATAGGGAAAACCCATCTGGTTGCTCTATATACACCTCCTCTTCTACTATTCCATTCAGGAATGCAAACTTTACATCCATTTGATATACTTTGAATCCCTTGAATGTTGCAAATGCAAGAAGCATATGAACTCCTTCCAATCTAGCTACTGGAGCAAAGGTTTCTCCATAGTCTTCTCCTTCTTCTTGGGCATATCCTTTACACACCAATCTGGCTTTGTTTCTAACCACTGAGCCATCTTCATTCAGCTTGTTTCTGAAAACCCATTTGGTGCCAATGACATTTTTATGCTTTGGTCTGGGTACCAAAGACCATGTACCATTCTTTTCTATTTGGTCAATTTCCTCTTCCATTGCCTTGATCCAGTCTTCATCTTTATGAGCCTCTTTGAATGTTTTAGGCTCAAATTCAAAGATCATGCAAGAGTTTTCTCTGACCTTTCTTCTTGTAAGAATTTTTGCATCCTTGTTTCATATTATTTGCTTTGGATCATGATTTAGCTTTACATACCTAGGAATGATCTTGGTTGTTCCCTCTTTATTTTCTTCTTCATTCTCATCTTCATCAGCATCAGCATCTACCGGTGTAGGAGCACTATTACCGGTGCTAGGCTACTTTGTAACTGGTTCCCAGAAGGTTACTACTAGTTCAACTCCTACTTGCTCACTATCAGTTTCCTCAGATTTCTCAGAGTTTTCATCAATTCTAACATTGATGCTTTCAACAATTCTTTGAGTCCTATTGTTGAAAGATTTGAGAGCTTTTCTCTTTGTGGAATACCCTAGAAATATTCCCTCATCACATTTAGCATCAAAATTTCTTTGATGTTCACTCCTCTTGATATAACATTTACTACCAAACACTCTGAAGTAACTTACCACTAGTGTCTTACTAGTCCAATACTCATAAGGTGTTTTATCCTTACTCTTTTTGATGAGTACCCGGTTCATTGTGTAGACTGCAGTGCTCACCGCTTCTCTCCAAAAGGTGTGAGCAACCTTCCCTTGGATCAACATAGTTCTAGCTGCTTCAACCACAGTCTGGTTGTTCCTTTCTGCTAGGCCATTCTATTGTGGAGTCTGGGGGGCAGACAGTTGCCTCTTGATGCCATTCTCTTCACAGTATTTGTTGAATTCACTGGAAGTGAATTCTCCTCCTTGATCAGTTCTTAAGCACTTAATCCTCTTATCACTTTCTTTTTCTACTAGTGCTCTGAAGGCTTTGAAATTTCCAAAGGCTTCAGACTTGTCCTTCAAGAATGTGACCCACATCATTCTTGAGCAATCATTAGTAAGAATCATAAAATACCTATCTCCCTACACACTCCTAGTTTTCATAGGACCACACAAATCAGTATGCACAAGATCAAGTAAATTGTCTATAGTGAAAGGTTTACCTTTGAAGGTTGAGGAAGATATTTCCCCCCATTAACACTCTCTACACAAAGGATTATCTAGTTTGCTCAGCATAGGTAGTCCTCTAACTGCCTTGTTCTTACTGGCCTTCACAATATTATCAAAGTTTACATGGCAGAGTCTCCTATGCCATATCCAGCTATCCTCAAACTTAGCCATTAGACAAGTACTGACATTATCATTTAGCTAAAATAGGTTAACTTTGGTCTACATACCAGTAGCCATCAGTTCACCATTCTTTCCTTTGATTTTGCACACTCCATTTTTGAATTCCAGAGTGATTTCATTATCATTCAGTTGAGAAACACTCAAAAGGTTGTGTCTAAGACCTTCTACCCAATACACATTGTCAGCACTGCTTCTTCCATTCAGAGAGATGGACCCTCTACCTTTTACCATACATGGTGCATCATTACCAAAATGAACCACACCACCATCATACTCTTCCAGAGATAGAAACTTACTTCGGTCACCAGTCATATGGTGAGAACAACCACTGTCAATAATCCACTCATTGGAATTATCAAAGCAGGAGACAAGAGCCTTATTGTTTGACACATCTTGCTTAACTGCTACAAACACAATAACTTCATTTTCTTCATCTTTTGATTCCTCATCAATGACACCTTCATCAACTACTACAAAGCAGTTTCTCCAGTTTCCTCCTTTGAACTTCTTGAACCTCTCTGGTTTGTCCTTGTTGTCACCATTAGGGCAGTTTACAACAATCTGTCCTATCTCATTACAAGAAAAGCATTTCAAAGGAAGCTTACCTCTATATTTACCGGTTCCCTTGGGAAGTCTCTTAGCAAGAAGAGCTTCAAATTCCATCAGGATCTCCTCATCATCCATTTCTCTACTTTGTCTTGGTTCACCACTGGTACTAGCTTCTTTGCCTTTTCTAGATGGTGCAGTAGATGCTGTGAAGGTTGATTCCATCTTTTGAATACTGCCATCATAATTATTTATCTCATACACTATTAACTTTGCAATGATGGAGTCCAAGGATACCTTTGTCTTGCCTACAGACCTCAACTCCTGAATAGCAGCAACCCTTATTGCATAGACCAGTAATAAGGATCTCAAAACGTTGCTAACAACAGTGGAATCTTCCATTTTGCCACCTACACTCTTGATATCTCCAACAACAGTTTTGATTCTTATTCCATATTTCCGAATGGTCTCTCCTTGAACCATCCGCATGTCTTAAAACTTTCCCCTAAGGCTTTCTTCCTTAGCTTGTTTCACATGCTCATCACCGCCATAGATATTCTCAAGGGAATCCCATACTTCTTTGGGGTTCTCTTTATCCTGAACATCAATAAACTCAATGTTAGATAAAATACTGATTAGGGCTTCCATGACTTTCCCATTCTCCTGAATCTTTCTTTTTTGATCATCGGTGAGAGTACCGGTGGGGATAACATAAGCATTCTCAACATAGCTCCAGTATTGAGCACCCATGCTTCTGATGTTATCTTCATTATGTCCTTCCATATTTTAAATTTATCTTTGTTGAACTTTGGACCTTCCCTCTTCATTATTAGAGTAGGATCTTTACCTCAAGCAGTTAAGCTTACAACACAGAGGACCTGGAGGATGCTCTGATACCAATTGATGAATCAATGATGAACAATTAGTACCAAACTGGTAGTGAGAGGGGGGGGGTGAATCAGTACTGACAAAAACACTTTTCCTTGAATCGGTTTGACTGAGAACACTGCACTTGACTGGCAAGCAATAGCACTAGTCTTAACTAGATTACTACCGGTTCAACATAGTAAGAATGTGAAAGACATAAACCAGTAACTCTTGGCTTTCTACACAATCTAACATCATATTTCCACTTCACCCATATGCATACACTTGTAACACATCAACAGAAATGTAAATACTTATTGGTTCAACATGCTTTACCACTTGATAGAGAATAACAAAGCATCACATGAAAAGTATCACACATAACACACATATTTTTCACATGGAAACCCAACTGGGAAAAGCCAGAGTGGGGATGAATACCCACAAGCCATTCTTTGAACCCTTTTGAAGTTCGCTCTGTTAGGAGCCTAGTCCGGTTAAAGAATTTACAATATGTTCTGTTAGGAACCAATCCTTCTAGGGATCACCCTGTTAAGGGATGGCTAAAATACTCGGTTAAGGGTTAAACCCTGTTAAAGGTTACCTTGTTAGAGGATTTTAAGAACTCAATGATTTTGAGTCACCCTGTTAAAGGATTTATAGCAAGCTGGTTAAAGCTACCCTGTTAAGGGATTTTCCAACTATTGAAGTGGTTAGAGATCAATAGGTATTACAATGATCTGGTTACAGTACTTCAATGCTAATGTAGATCAACTTCAGTTCCTTCCTTCTGCAATCACACTCTGCAAGTATCTATTCTCTTATTTGGTCTGGCAAGAATCATGTATCTCTGCACTTAGATACACACACAACTTTTTCCAACAACCTCAACATGAAAAACAACATTAACCTTATAGGAAATAGATAGGTCGGTAGCACAAACCCTAAATCCTAAACATTTAGGTTAAGCAATTCAGTCAGTTCAATCCTAATTGTTGAACATATTGCATTGATTACAACAATCTTGAATAGATCTCAAGATGTTCTCCATCATTCATTCTTCACTACTTTTGGGAGGTTGATAACCCATCACATGTTCTCCACCATTTACAGAGACTTCGCACATTCCCGAGGTAGATAGGATCAATATCCTTCATGCAAGATCTTTCACGTGCATAGGGCTGATGTGGAAACACAATATGTTCTTCATTATAATGCTAACTCATCACACGATGTCATCAGTTGAATCACATAGGCATAGAACACTTCAACCAGAAACCTTGAAGCTAAGACTACCAACCGGTAGTCATACCATATGAAACCTTGATACAAAACATTCCATATATTGGTTCACATTCCAACATACCGGTTCACTTGGACAAACATACCGCTTCACTTTTTCACATATGCTAGTTCACAACATCATACTAGTTCTCTTGCAAGTTGTTTGCTTCAATATACTAGTTCACTCTTTAGCATATTGACATCAATGACAACATACAATATCATCATGTCATCATTCTCTGCACATATGCCAACAATACATCCACTGCACTCTTGAGGATCTGGGTACTGAAGACATAAAAAGCATGTATCAATCAGTTATGCTGGGAGACACCAGAAACATTAAACCAAAATTTAAAGCAATTGAGGATCTAGGGTTAACTGGTATTCTGTACATACTAGAATTCAAGGATGAGATGATCAGATATGCCCTGAGCAGGGTTCACAACAAATTCATTTGGTTAGAGAGACCCTACATGATCACAAAGGAAGACATACAAGTTGTCACTGACTTACTTAGGGTTGGACAAGAACCTGGTAAGAAAGTCTCCAACACAGAAGTTCAAAAACTCACTGGTTCCACACCAGATAACAAATCAATGAGGATAAGCACAATCACCAACTCAGACATAAAATTCACAAGCATGATCATAGGATATAAGGTAACTCAATCAAACTGATTGAATTTTGTTGCAATTTCATGCATTCATGCCGCATATCAAATGTTAAGAAATAATGTGAAGTATGAATTATGTGAATGGATGAGGAGTGAGTTAATGTTAAACCTTAAAAAGATCAAAGGAACCAAAAAAAGGCACATTCAGATATGGAAACTTTATTGTTTGTTTGATGCTTTATTTCCTAAATGAGCTACCCAGTTTAGGAAAGAAGCAATGGGCTCATGACATATCAGTAGGTATGCAAATCAAAATGGCTATCACTGGTCTTGGTACCAGCAGGGATGAGAAGCACTGGGGTTACTTCAAAACATTTCAGGAGAACATGAGGCAAAGGGAAAGAATTTCTAAGAATATTATGGAGAAGTATTCCACTGACATATGTTTCATGGTGAAAACTGATGAAACACTCATGGAAGTAGTTTAACCCAGGAAAATCTAGATCACTGAGCTTGGATATGAGGTAGATGATAATATTTTTGAGCTTTATGCAAAAATGTTGTTAGATGCCCCTTCAGATGACAAGACATAGTGCTTCAGTACAACAGGAGAAAAGGCTCTTGAAGTGAAAACAACTTTCAATATAAAAAGGAGAGAGAAGAAAATTGATAAAATGTTTGCATAAGTGCATAATGTGATTTACAAGATAGATACTTAGCTAGGTTCCAAATCTAAATAGGCAGTCAAACTAGTAGAGGTTGCTACTAAAGAAGTGAAGAAACCACAAGTTTACATTTCCCCAATCAATTTTGACTTTGACCCTGAGCATAATGAGCCTTTGGCTTTCAGAAGGGTACAAAGGAAGGATGTGGTAAAACCATCGGTAGAGAAACAAAAGGAAGAACCAAGGAGGAGACTTGTCAGAAAGGCAGCTCAGCCTATTGCACCTCCACCACCAGTAAGGAAGCCTATATAGAAGAGGAAACCAGTCACACTGCCAACAACAAGAAAAAAGAAGAAGGGTGATGATACCAGATCTGGTAAGACAACTATGACCTGTGTTAAAATTATTGATGAAGTTACAAAAGATGGAATGTTGAAGAATATATCTAAGTATTATGAATATTTTGAAGAGAGTGAGCAAAATGAATTAGAGGAAGCTATTTTATTGTATATAGATATCTATAAGAAGGCATTAATTGAAATTTTGAAAGAGATACCTTTATCTCTATACAATAAACTTGAAGCTAGGAGACTTGATTCTATTAAGAGGGATAGGTAAATCAAGGAAGTTGCACTTTTGGAACAATGTGGCACTATAAATAATGAAGAGATGAAAAGATGTATAGATACTACTAATAGGAAACATTTTAGTAGTAAAAACCGACAGATAAGTCTTATGTTGGGTAGAGTGAATGAGGTGGTAAATGAGACAAGGGGCGGACTAAATTCTTTCAGAAAAACCCAGACTTACTCACATCTCAAGAAGAATTTGCAAAGGCAACATCCCCTACAATTCCTGACAAAACAAAAGGAAAGGTCATTTTAGGTAGTTCTACTCCAATTTTGACACAATCACAACCAGCTGTAACTAACACTAATACATTTGGACTAGATTTTTTACTGAGCTTTCCAATGAAGAAGGTATATTGTGGCCAAATTTGATTTTTTTTGAAAAAATGCCTGCATTAGTTGTAATTCTGATAGAAATTACCCATTTGGTTTCGACGAAGAAGGCATTAGCAATGAGAATTTTCTTTTTTTCAAAAAAGTGCTCGAGTTCATCGTAATTATGATGACAGTAGCCATTACAAAATAGAAAAAGAGGCGGGGAATTCATTTGTGAATTGCAATCCCGCGTAGGTGTCCATGGTGACTTCAACCCCCAAGAACATCAAACCCATGTCGAAGGCAATCCCATGCAGGAGGTAGATTCAAATTGCCCTAGTTTTTAATTTCATGTTGCAAAAAATATACATATGGTGGTTAATTGTCCTAGTTTAATCTCGTAAAACAATAGAACTATGATTGAGGAGTGAGCATTCAATTTTGTATCAGTAATCCCTTCCTCCTGTATACGTGCGTGTTGATTGTTCACATGAGATCACATCTCTTTGCGGAATCGTATCAAACAATTCACGAGACTTGTCCATGTTTCCACATTTT
This sequence comes from Cryptomeria japonica, assembly GCF_030272615.1. Taxonomy (NCBI): domain Eukaryota; kingdom Viridiplantae; phylum Streptophyta; class Pinopsida; order Cupressales; family Cupressaceae; genus Cryptomeria; species Cryptomeria japonica. The sequence goes on along the minus strand of NC_081409.1, from coordinate 426,445,128 downwards.
GCATTCATGTCAAGCAGGGCATTTGCAAGTACAACACCTAACAAAATTCCTCTATCCTTTATGCTTTGATGGATGTCCATACCCTATTCCAAAGCTCTCATTTTTGCATAGGCAGGGAGGATGCTGGCAAAGGTTGTGGAATTTGGCTTTATGCCTTCCAATTTCATTTGCTTGAAAGTGTCTAAAGCCTTTTTCGACAAATCCATTTTGTTCATATCCAACAATCGTTGCAGTCCATGAGACAACATTTCTTTCAGGCATTCTATCAAATAGTTCATGTGCCTTGTCTATGATTCCACATTTTGCATACATGTCTACCAAGGTAGTTACAACTACAACATCTGACAAAATTTCTCTATCCTTTATGCTTAGATGAATGTCCATACCTTGTTCCAAATCTCCCATTTTGGCACAGGCAGGGAGGATAGTAGCAATGGTCATGGAATTTGGCTTTACACCTGCCAATTGCATTTGCTTGAAAGTTTCTAAAGCCTTCTCAACAAATCCATTTTGTGCAATTGCAACTACATCTGACAAAATTCCTCTATCTTTTATGCTTTTATGGATGTCCATACCCTATTCCAAAGCTCCCATTTTGGCACAGGCTGGGAGTAGGCTAGCAAACGTAACTAAAGAAATGCAATGATCAGCTCCAAAGACATCAAACCACTACTAACAAAACCAAGAGTCTAAAATATGATAGGGAATAGTGTGAGCTATCTTGAAATAAAATATTTTATTTTCAATTTCAACTAAAACATAATTACTCAGCCATTTAATGTTATTAATAAGTATTTAATTTATGAAAGAGATAAATGGTTGGCCATAAGTACATGAGTTACTAAATGCACACAAATAAGTGAATTTGATATTCAAAACTATCTACAATGAATTCAATTCTTGTCCATTAGTCATTTATGTTTGCAATAAGCATCTTTCTTTGTTTTTCTTAATCTTTATTCATAGTTATGTGCATATTTCACATTCTATAATTAGGATATCAATTGCTATGGCTGAACACTAGCATGATGTTTGTGTTGTGGTATAGATGCATGGAAACATAATTATGGGATTGTTATATTATAGAGATCATAAATCTAGATATCACATATTAGTTATAGCTCTTCTTGGATTGAGTCTAAAGTTGACATACAGTCATAAAGCCATTATTAGCAGATCTATCCATTTCCAGTAAAGACAATTGAGAAAATCATTTTGATATTGAGAGTTTCTTATCTGTTTACCTATTGATCATTATTAAGCCATAATATTTAGGTCTATTTATCTCTCTTGCAAAACCTTTGTAAGTGTCCTAGATTGTCCCTACTACTCACTCTTCAATTCAAAAAAATGGATTTCTAAAGATTTGTTGCACAAGATGGTGTTGAACATATCAACAAGGCTAGCATGGAAGGCATGTTCAAGCTTCCACTTGTACAACTTACAACAAATGATTTGTTGATAGAAGAAATTCTTGAAATAGGGATACAATCAAAAGACAAGTAAGTACATACAAACCTCCTCAGTTGAAAGTAAAATCTATGTATAAAAAGAGTACATTGAATCCCAATCCATAAACATAATAGAGATACTGATGGAGACTTAATTGGATGTAGCATGTCACACCAAAGTTGTTAGAGTATGCTAAGCTAGTACATAATGTTTCGTAAAGCCACATTAGTATTTTACCCAGATCATTATCTACCAAAACTAACTATAGTAGTCCTTTTGAGGATTAATTTCATGGTGCTAGATCTTTATTTAGTTCCACTTCTTGTTGGAGAAAAGAATAGTTATTTCTTGAGGTAGATGAATATCCCATCAACAAAGGACAAGACCCTTTCTAGAATATAACAAATTCTACTCCAACAAAAGATCATGGGGGTTTCATTAGAGATATTGAATAAGAGATAGACTTCTACTGGTGCATTAAAAGCATTGGCATGTTCTTCATTTATTGATGCAAACTCTTTGTGATGCCACCACAACCAACAAAGGTGTAAAAAGTTGTTTGCAATGCATGGTTTTTTAGGATTGTCCTTTGAGAAAATAGAATTAAAGTATGGAAGCAATATCTACCAACTCCTGAGGGAAAGACCATGTCAGACAATATCAATGAACAACAAAATAAGGAGACAATTGCTAGATTGTGGTCTAACTTGAAAAGAAAAGGTGATGGAAAATGTTATTGTCTGTGAAAAATTTGTAAGGGGTTAAAGGCTAGAAGAATTCTAATCAAAACAACAAAGAAAAATTGTAGGTTGCATGGTCACATTGAAGGTGGAGATGATTATCATCCATTGGTAAGTTTTTCATTATATCATTTTGGCAATTTATATACATAATAAATCACGTGATGATGAGATCATGATCAAGGTTTATTTATGTATATCAATTTTATATAGGTCAAGCACCCCAGAGCATATGGTATGAATCAACACAACCCTGAGAATATGGTTTTCAAAGTGGATGAACATGGAGTTGTGAATATCGAAGCTGAAGATAATGATCCCATAGAAGATGACGATCATGAGCCAGAAAACACAATTGAAGATGATGGTACAAATGCATTGATCCATGACTCATTTAGTACTCGCGTAGCTGATCATGATGATGATGATGACCTTGATGTTGTTCATGATGTCCCTCTACTTGAGAAGGCATCTGAGGCCCTTTACGAAGGCTCGTAGGCAACTCTTCTCTCTATTGTATTGTTGTTGGTGAACTTGAAGGTTATGAATGGTTTATCGAACATAACAATGTCACGTATGTTAAGGCATGTCATATATGTCATAATAAATTATGAATCATGTTGTACCATTAATATTCTTTATTATAACAAATTATATTTTGTTGTTGTACATTGATAGGTGATTTTTTGTTACCACCATCAATTATTCTACCTCGCTCATACCGAGAATTATCTGCCGTTATGAAAGATATTGGAATGGAGTATCAAGCAATAGATGCTTGTCCCAATGATCATATTATATATCACAAACAACATGAATTTCGAACTGAATGCCCTGAATGTCATATCAGTAGATATCGAACAGATCAAATAACAAAAAGGGTTACTCGCAAGGTTCTTCACTATATTCCCATTATTCCATGTATGCAACGATTATTCAAGTGCACTAGCTTGGCACAATTTATGGATTACCATGCATGCAATAGAAGTCAAGATGACATTATTTGAATGCCTATGGATGGTTCAGCATTTATGGACATAGAGGAAAAGTAGCCACACTTTAAAGAAGAACCTCGTAATCTCAGGCTTTCATTGGTAGCGAATGGTGTCAATCCATTTGGAGAGATGAGATCTGTTTACTCAGTGTGGCCTGTTTTTGTTATCAAAAAAAACATTCCTCCATGGATGTCAATAAAGAGGGAGCACATAATGTTGGCAATGATTGTTCCAGGTATTTTATCATTTAAATATAGTCGTCTAAATTTAATTATAAATATTGCAGTAAAATGGTCATAATAATTATGTAATGTTTTTGTTCATTCGATTAGGTAAGTACCAAGTTAAAGATATGAATGTATATATCGAGCCTCTTATCGATGAGTTGTTGGAGTTACGGAATGGTGTCACTATGTATGATGTCTCTAGACCAATAGGACAAAGACAATTTCAATTCCATGTGATGCTTCTATGGACAATACACGATGCCTCAGGGTTAACACATTTTTGTGGTATGTTATAGTGTTTAAGTTGTGCATGAACATTATAATTCAAAAAATTATCATATTAATCCAATTATACATTATCTTGTAGGTCTTCAAACAAAGGGAAAATTTGCATGTCCTGTTTGTGGTCCAAAGATGAAATCTTATCATTCAAAAAGTTTAGGAAAGCAGGTGTTTGATGAGTATAGGCACTTTCTCCACAAAAATCATAAGTATCAAAATACTGAAAAACATCTTTTCAATGGGAAAGAAGAGAATACATTAAAGCCACAAAGAGTGACACCTCACCTATGGAAGTTGGAATATAATAGAATTAATCATCAAGGTAATGTCATTCCATCTATTGGTTTTTCATAAAACATCTTTTCTATTTTGTTTTGTTTACTGATGATGTGATTGATGATCATGAAGGCCGTGAAGGCATAAATGACCACCTTCCTAAGGGAATAAAAAGTTATCCTCGACAATTTAGTAGGTTTCCCTACTACAAGAAGTTACAAATTGTTCATTTGTTTGATAGTATGCATATTGGAAAGAATATAACAGAGACATTGTGGAAAATATTGGATGGAAGGCGTGACAAAGAAAAAATTGTCAAAATATGTAGTGACATTCAGGATTCCAATCATGCAATGATAAATGTCATTCAATCAAATAGCCATGGAGACCAGATTAATATAAGTGAGCTTCCTTGGTTATTAACAGACTAGCAACGCAATGCTATAAAAGAAGTCATACAAAAAATTTGATTTCCCATAGGATTTGCTGCAAACATAAACAATCTCATATCAAAGAAAAGTGAATTTGGGCCAGGGATGAAAACGCATGATTGACATACCTTCATTAAGGTAATTCATGTTCTTGTGTTTTTAGTATGTATTTAAGTACTGAGCGTACGTGTACTTTTCATTATGTTACAAAAAAATGAAAAGATATTTTTATAATTGTTGTAGTACATTCTACCTCTATCTCTCACAGATGACTTCAACAATAATATCAAGCAAGTCATATATGATCTTGGAAAATACATGAGGTAAGTAGTGATATTTGTTTAGTTCATTGTATAGATATTATATTTGCGATTTGTTTTACTTCTTATGTAATATATTTTTTTGCGTCTTGAATACCTTGTAGGTGGTTGTCATGTAAAGAAATCCATAAAGATGATATAAAATATTGGAAGAGAAAAATTCCTCATTTAATGTGTGAAATGCAAAAGTGTCTACCTCCAGCTTTTTTCAATGCACAAGAACACTACCTCATACACCAAGTTGAGGAGATTGAATTGTGTGGACCTTTACACACTAGGTCAATGTGGATGGTTGAGAGGCACCTGAAATTTTTGAAGGCTTTGGTTCGACAAAGAGCACATCCTGAGGGTTCTATGGTGGAGGGATATATGGTATACTAGACTATGGCATACATTTCGGAATATCTTCCTAAGTTTGCAGCAAAGATCCACATGGATCACATTTGGGATCCCAACACCATTAACAAATTCAAAGGGGAGTACTTGACAGGGAAAGGTAGATTGAGGAAAGTGAGAGGTAATTATAAGATGATATTGTAGTTAATTAATTCTTAATCTTCAAAATAAATCGATTGTAAGATGTCTATTTATTTTTTGTACAGTTGGTCGAGAGTGAGATGCACTACATTTGTATATTGCAAACAATCTTGATTGGATGATGGTATGGATTGAACGTTGTCAACATTCTGGATGCATGTTAACATGGGAAGGTGTGGCTTCATTGGTTAAAGAAGCACATCGTAATGGAGATTCCAATGTTACGCAAAGGGAAATTGATTTAGCATATGGTTTAAGAGATAAACAGGTACGTATAAATTTATTAATCACCCATATGTTTATCAACTCACAATGCAATAAATTTTACATGTTTGACATATCGTAGGTCAAACAGCACAACGCTATGTGCTGCAATGGTCATAAATTTCGCATAAAAAAGTTGGATGACACGAAGAAAACTTGTGATTATAGCATCACTGCAGTCTTTGAGGTGACAAATATCTCATCGAGAAATGACATTCATCCTCAGCAGTCTCAAAATCGATACTATGGTATTTTGGATGATATACTTGAGTGTGACTTTAATTCCTTCAAATTAGTTTTGTTCGTCGTCAAATGGTACAAGCTACGATTGAATAAAAATGATCCTGATAGAACTGTTATTGAACATGATAATGGTTTTATAATGCTAAATACAAGGTCATTTGAACCAATTGGGGATGAGCCCTATGTTCTTCCAAGCCAATATGAGCAAGTATTTTACTCAGAGGTTCCACATAAACCGGGTTAGTCATTTGTTGTTAGACATGATCCAAGAGGAAGGCCGATAAAGTATAATGTGATGGAAGAAGAAGATACCGAAGAAGTAGAAGATGAAGTGGATGATGATCATGTCATGCCCAAAATTTAGGGCAAGAACGGGATAAATTTTTTTTTTAAATCACAACTTAAATCTTAAATTGACAAATATGAAATGCTATAACATGTTTTGTCTTAACTATGTTTAGAGTTAACTTTATCTACTAGCTCAAGTATTCAAAAATAATTAAAATTAAATGCGCAATTCTAATTGAATAGTTTTACTGTCGCATCGCTCTTAATCAATAATTAAATCGATTAATTACGTAGCAGAAGATTAATCTCCAATATCCATACATTGATCTTAGGATCTAATTATACTAGTCCTAGCACTTAGTTTTATAAGTGTCTTTATTTTACTTAGCAATAATTAATTTGTGGATTAAACTAAATCAACTAAAGGGTCGATTATATTCGCAAATGAATATTTTTCTATAAAGTTTAATCACATGCATCTATGCCTAGTAGAGTTAAAAATTAAACCCTTAAGCCCAATAATTTACATTTAAAATAAAATTCCCTAATTGTTTAATTTAAAACGTTTAAATTTATTCAATTGAATTTAAATATTATATCTCAAATATTCAATCTACAAATGTCACCATCTATTTAAATTTAAAACTAAATATTAACTTTGCTAATATTTAATTTGAAACATTTCCCCCTATCTAAATATATTCGAATATATATACAACTATATATATATATATATATATATATATGTAATACATATATTAAATCAAAAGGTTTAACCCATGCAAACCCTAACCCTTATTTATGTTATAAAATAAGCCTTTCATAATTTATTTTATCTCTTTTTATTAACCACTTTCTACCCTAGCCCTAATCGGGCTAGGGTTTCTTCCCATTTTTTTTGTGTCTGGGTTTGTGCAAGGCCGAATGGCGTCCATGGCGGCGGCCATTGCAAAAAGGGTAGCAGTTTTGGGAAGGGCCAGGCATGGTGGTGCACGTAGCTCCACTAGTGGGTCACCCCACTACGGGGGTCGCGACCCACACAGTGGCCTTGGCCGTTGTGTGAGTCATGGCCCGCGTAGTGGCACAACCCACTGTGCGGAGCACGGCCCGCACAGGGAGTCGTGACCTCCTGTGAGGGTCGTGGCCCACACAGAGGCTGAGGCCTCTGTGAGAGTCACGACCCGCACAGGGGCTGTGCCCCCTGCGGGAGGTCCTAAAAATCCCCAATGCATACTACGTTTTTTTTTTTTTTCCTTTTGCTAAGTTTTTTTTTTTTTTAAATATAAAATATATTTATATATATATATATATATTTATATACATATACATATATATGTATATAAATATATATATATATGTATATTTATTTTCATAGGTATTTGTTTATATATATATATATAAATAAAAGTATATACATGTAATTTGCATGTATATAATTATAGATTTATATATATCTATATTTTATATAACAGAAAATATAATGAATAGACGAAAGTATTTTAATTACAAGTATTCAATCACAGAATCTTACTATGCAAAATACTGAAATTTTTATATATTTTTTTTTTGTCTTTAAAAATTCTATAAGTCAAGGATAAACTATGTGACTTTAGATGAAATTTATTGAATAGATGATTGATAGAATCTAATATACTTAAAACAGTAACTCTAGAACTATTTAATTCCTTTCATTAATCTCCTAATTGCTAAAGGAAATAATTAGGCTAACTAAATATGTATTTTATATTTTGCAAGAAGTAAATGACAGAGTTTTAAAAAAATTTAACAGCAAATATATACAAATGCGATTATTTAAATTAAATAGACCATCTAGTTTCTAATATTCAAATCTATGCAATTAAATAAGTGATTTTATTTTCTGCAACTTTATTTATCTAAAATCAATTCAACTTATCTTGAGAGATACCCACATAGGAAATAAACTAAATATTTACATTCAAAACAACATGCATGCAATTATTAAATCATTTCTTTGCAATAGGATATGAACTGAAACATTTATTTTTCAAAACAACATGCATGCAAGCATTAATTCATTTCTTTATTTCCTTGAATAATTTTATATACATAAAAAGGGGTAACATAAATTTTATAGCTTTTCCAAATAATATTATTTACTAAACAAATATTAAAATTAGAAGAACTTTTAAGGAACTAAACCCAGATTTATTCATTTCCTTTTTTCTTGCATTATAGCAAATAACAGATTGCATCTCTTTAAATAACGTTTAAAAGACACTATCGTCATTTTACAAATAGGTCTCTCATTATTAAAAATGAGGACTTTTAAAAACAAGATAATAAAAATATTTCAAATCAGATTTCTGCAACAAATAACTCCAGCCATATCCACATGTCCTATTCCTTTCTTCCAACAACCTACATTAGATCAAAAGCTATGACCATGGAGAGCTCACCTCCCAGTCTAAGCTAATTGATAGCCACCCCCGAGTTTGGAGAACCAAGCCTTAGACATGTAACACACATGAAAACACAAAAGACAAGGGAAAACACAATCTCAAACGCAATCCCAAACCCAGGCTACACTGCACCACACATTGTGATGTCTTTTCAAGGGTGGTAGTGGACCAAGTACCCTGAGGAGACTGCAAGTATGGTAAAACATATAGCCACCTCTGTTACTAATTATCAAATTGCCATTAGTTTTTTGAATTCAAAGTCATACTATATTGTAGTTGGTTAGTATTACTGAATCATCCAGTCAGTACACACAGAGAAGTTGGTACGAATAGTCTAGTCGGTTACAGAAGAAAGCAGTCATAAAACGCAGTATTTACCGAGCTGTTTACCAAGTATTGTTTCATGGCTACCGAGCAGTAAAGTTAAATCACTAAGTTGATATTCACCAAGTGAAACATTTTACCAGATACACTGAACCTGGACATGCACATGAAAACATGTTACAAGATCAAGGCACATCTAACCATTATTACATTGGAAATTGCACTAGAAGATTGTGTATGATTTCAAGGTCAATCTAACCAATGAAATATTTTGTTTAGTTATTCATTCAAGGAATCTTTTTTGTAAGATTGAAGCAATGAATTAGATCACTGCTGTAAGAGATCTATTTATACAGCATGGGAAGAGAGAAGTGAATATATATGTGTGTATGTATGAAGGAAGACTATTACAGAGACACAAAGAGGTCACCGAGAAGGTTATCAGTGAACAGTCGAAGAATAGAGTAAACAAAAGGATTTACCGAGTTACTTTATGAGTTACCAAGGTATGCTATAAGCAAGGTAATCTTATTCTGAGCACATAGAATCTGCTATAGCATTTCAGATGTAAAGTTACAGATATTTGTAAAGTCTTATTGTAATATTTTGAAGTTGTAAGAGAAACCTTTAACAGGGTAAAAGACTCTAAGGAAGTCTATAAATTGTAAATCCTCTAACCAGGTGCAACAGTTATATAGTGTTGTAAAATCCTTTAACGAGGTAGATCTAACAGATCTTGTTACTCCTAACAGGGTAAGCTAACAGAAATAGCTAAATGTAGCTCTAATCGAGCAATCTTTATTATTGCAGTAGTGAAGTTGTGGGTGCCATCTCCACCACAGTTTTTCTCTCTAACCAAGAGTTTTTGTGTGACCAAAATATATGTGTTATGGAGTGAATCATGCATGATTGTTATCTATTTGTTTTAACTTTATTTTATGTTATTGCACTATTTTGTTTATGCATAACAGTAAGGTTATTATTGAAGAAAAGTTTTGGAGTACTGATTCACCCCTCCCCTCTCAGTACATTAGCTTTCCATATTAGGCCTAACAATTGGTATCAGAGCTCGAATCTTGGAAAAGGGTTTAACTACCTAAAGAGAAAGATCTTATCAATGGAAGGCTACAAACAATCTCAGAGGATTGTGTATCTACAAGAAGAGCTGGATAATGCAAATCAAGTGATTGCATACATGCAAAGGCAAATGCAAAAATCTCTAAAAGTAAGGAGAAGATTATCTAATGACTTGTAGGATTCTCAAGAGTTAGTGGAACAAATCGAGACATCATCTGAGAACAGTATATCTGAAGAGACTGAAGAAATGATTGGAATGTTGAAAGAAAAGAACAAGGCATTGGCTGATCAACTAAAAACAATGAAAAGGGAACATGAACATTTTAGTACACAGATGACTAAAAATATAGATGCATTAAGGATAGCTGAGGACAAAGCAAGAGATCTACAAATAGAGAAACATCAACTTGAAGCTCTAGTATCTGATAAGAATGATGAAATCATAAGGCTAATTAGTATTCAACAAAATATGACAGATCAACTAGGTTATGCACATCATGGAGCAATTCTAAAGAATGATGAAAATCAATCATTGAAACTTGAAGTATCAAGGTTGACTAGTGAACTTGAAATAGAGAAGAAATCCAAGGAAACACTGAAGAAGAGTTATGAAGCATCAAAGATGTTGGATAAGCAACTGAACACAAGACGACCCTGCAAAGAAGGAGGACTTGGTTACAAAGGAAAAGAATCAACTGAGAAAGGAATTCATACTACCGAGAGAGGAGAATCATCAAAACAAGCTGTAAACAGGAATAACATCAAAAGGAAGAAGCCTATTTGCTACTACTGTGGAAATTAAGGTCATACTCCCAACATATGCCAGATCAGAAAAGGTAAGCAACCGAATATCTCTAAGTCCAATGGATATTGTTACAATTGCAATAAATATGGTCACACATCTAATCAATGTAGGACAAAGTCTGTTAACAACTATCGGAAGGCAAAATTCAAAGGGTTTTGTAGAAACTGCAATAGATATGGACATAGTACCAAGAAGTGCTGGTCTAAGCAAAAGAACTACATGTGGTATCCACACCGAGCAAACACTAGAGGTTACCGAACTCACACAGATCCTTACCGACAATATGCAGTAATACCATGGGATTACAATACAAGGATATGGTGCGAATGTTGTGGAAGATATGGACATATTAGTGCCAATTGTTTTATAAGGTTTGGAATGAACAACCGAAGATCATGGAGAAATCTTGGTATGGCATGTTTTCATTGTCACAAAGTTGGACATTTAGCTGGAGATTGCAGAGATCAACCTAGAAGAGACACTAAAGAAATAAAAGGAAAATTCAAGATGATTTGGAAAAAGAAGGAAATTATGTCAAATGAAGAAAGCACCTTACCTACCAAGTTAGGTGCACCTATTTCAAATTAGTCAGGAAAAGGTATGAAGGGACTACATTCTCTAAAGGTTAAATCATAATAGTTCCTATTCTATTATGTACAAAATTCAAAATCTGCATAGTGAAGATGCAATTAGTCAGTTTGAAATTCTATTAAAAATACTTTACAGGAAACCTATCAAGTCGGCTAATAAAGGAAATTTGGTTACTCAGTTAAAATGAAAAAAAAAGAGTCAATCGGTAAAAGGTGAACCGAGTGCATTTAATGTTTTTACCTAACTTGCATGGAGCCCGATAAGGTATTTTTGAGTACTTAAAAGTATTTTCGTGGTCATTTTCATTCACCAAGTTTTCGAGAAGTAGAGCAGAGCGAAATCAAGGTGATCAAACTTCATTTAAAGCGAATTTCAAGGTATTTACATCAAATCTATTCACACTGTTAAGCTGGTTTCTGATCTAGTCAAATTGCTATTATCTACCAAGTGTGAAGCATCATTTGTTTGGCAACCCTAAGGATAATTTGCTAAATTTTACCTGAACCCTTCAATGGTGCCCAAGATCCAAGATCCAGTAGTTGTCAAAAATGTGGAGAAGCCCTCACTGAAATATTCTTTAACTCCCAAAGTTGCCTCTGAACCGGATGACAAAACTGCATTTTCAATCATCTCAGATCGAGTCTTGTTAGTTGAAGATGTTAGATTCTTCACCAAATGCCATGTTGAGGAACTCGGTCATGTCAAGATTAGTGACACATATGATGAACTTTGCACTAATGGCAAATTGGATAGAAAATTTGAGCATATCAAAATCAAGGGATTAACTGAAGCTTTAGTCTATCCCCATGTGTTCAAACCCAAGTGGGTTAAGTTTGTCTTGAGCAAAGTACATGATGATTTCATGTGGCTACAAGAGCAACCATTTAAGATCACTAAGGAAATCATTCATTTGATCACCGGGTATCCTATCTATGAGCATGCATGAGCACAGAAAATGATATCACAAAAAGAGCTAATCAGTCTAACTGGAGTAGAATCTGATTACCAAGGACTGAAATTGAATAATGTCACTGATGCAGAACTCAAGTTTGCAATTAGAGTAATTGGTTACTATTTCTTCCAATCTGCAAGGGAAAATAGTGTACCATGTGCTGCAGTTGACTTGGCCTACAAAATAGTGAAGAAGGGAATGAAAGTAGATTTATGTGAAGTGCTACTAAAGAACTTGTTTGAGAACCTGAACACAATAAGGAAGTTGAAGAATAACAACTTGGCAAATACACTAAAGTTTGGTTCACTTCTTGTATGCATGTTTTTCTACTTTGAAAAGTTCTTTCCCTCAGTCGGTAAAGTAGTATGGGAGCTATACCGACCTATCACCCATCAAATCAATGACTTTATCAAGAAATTGGGAGATAACTTTAATGATATCATGGATGACTATTTCTGCAAATTTCAAGAGAAGATGCACAATAGGTACAGGATTCCACCATAGCTGGTAGAAAAATATAAGGATAATATATGTTTTTAGGTAGACACTGATTATTGTTATGTGAATGCTATTGAATCAAGGACTCAATATTTGCCACCAATGGGTTATGAGATTGATTATGATATAACACAATAGCAAATTGATGCCTATCTATCATTGCTAAGGCATACTACCAAGCTGAGGTATGGAACCTATGAAGAGGTGAAGGAAAAAGTAAAAATGAGCATTGTAGTACCTAAGGCTACAAGAAAAGCTACAAAAATGATAAAGGTTTTATCTGAGAAATTTGGAGAAGAATCCTCCTCTACACCTGTCAAAGGCAATCTTGCCATTACCAAAGAGGAATCAGAAGCTCAAGAGGTAGCAATAACATTAAGTACAGAGTTGCCTAAGGGTAAAGTTTTGAAAAGAAAGAAACAAGACATTTCAAAGGCCCTACCGACTCCACCAACAAAGAGACCCAACACTAGAGCATCAACTGCATCACCAAGTAAGAAACAAAAGAGTTTTACTGCACCCAAGGTAACCAAGACCTATAAGAAATCTACTTGGAGACCCATTTTGGCAAAAGAGTCAAGTGATATAGAATCTGATGATGCGAACAAATTTCAGATTGTAAAAAGAAAAAGGTAAATATTCATAGTGTTGAAAATTTTTGTGCCAATCTTAAAGAATATAGTGGATTTGTAGGATTTAGATATGTTAAGTATGAGACTAGGAATAATGATGAGAAGTGACAAATTGAAGAAGTTGTCATTTGTACACTTCTAAAGTTTCGGCTAGCTCCATTAGAACTAGTAAAGTCACTTTCGAGTGAATTATACTTACATAGTGATAACAGATGGAAATATGCAATGGACTCAGAGAGACAAATAAGAGAAAGAAGTCTAGTCCATCTATTCCCTGATATGTCTATAGCAGAAATCAAGGAGCATTTGACCACATACAATTCTAAATTTCTTGTCAAACAAAGAGCCTTAAAATTGATGAATGGGCTATACATAGATGTGGAAAATGAGACAAAAGCCAAGTGGCAGGAGATCTTCAAATAAAAGGATGTTAGTGAACAATCTCAAATTGAAATTGTTGATGTCACCGAGCAAGATCCAGATGTCACTGAGCAAAGTCCAGACCTGGCTGACACTGTTCAAATTGATGAAGATGTAATGGATGAAGCAGCACCAGAGCAGGAAATGATTGAAGGCACTACCTATGCAAAACTTGTATCTAGTGAATCTATTTTAGAATAAGTTCAGCCTTATCCACTGGTGAAGCCACCTGTCTCAACCAAAGCTCCTAAGGACATAGAGCAAGGTACCAAAGGTAACAAATCTGAAGCAGCAGAAGATACAGCCAAAGATCAGACGTCTCAAGCACCATCGAGCACTACCAATGTTATAGCTGAGACCCCTTGTACTGAGACACCCAAGGACACTACAATGGCTACAAGAACCGACCAAAGTGTTGCATCTACCGAGCAACCTACCGAGGGTCAGCAAGCCTCACAAGCACTTGCCTTAGTGAAACCGACCAAAAGAAAAGAGAGGAAGGTGAGAAAGCATAGTTTCAAATTTGATTTGACTAAACCAATAGTGTTGCCCAATGTAGACATCTCCAAATTGAAAGGGCAAGCACTACTGAATTTGGTGAACTATGCAAAGCAAAGGCCGAACCGGAGAAGCAACTAGCCATACAGAAGAAGAATAAAGTACTTCAAAAGGTTAAGACACTACTAATAGAAATGCTACCTTCAGCTACAGTATCAACTGATGCAGCCATCCATATTCAATTGGATGAACTCCTAAATCAGATTGAGACATCTGGAGTAGATGCATCCAAATACTTGAGCAAACTAAAAGACAAGGAACTAACTGCTAAAATGATAGAGGAATTACAGAAATCCATCGCTATTGGCAAGGTAAAACTTGTCAAATTCATTGTTGAGTTGTCCCCTCAACTCAAGCATATTCTTTATTTATTTTAGAAACTATGTACATTTTCCTTATTCATTAAAGATATCAAGAATAAAATTGATGCAATTGAGAAAGAGATCACCGATCTCTCAACTAGGTTGACCACCAAGCCTAATTCAATTCAAAAATTTTATACAAAGCTTCAATAGCTCATGGCTCAACAGTTAGAACTTAGTAATGAAGATCATAAAATCAGGATGGACATAATGACCCTTCAGACATTATTCCTTCCTCATCTCTCATCAGTACAGGAACAGATCCACAAAGCTACATGCCTATCAACTACACAAGAGGGAAGCACTCTTGATGGCTTAATATCACTATTAGCTAATATTCAGGCACAAAATTCATTAATGGAAAGTGTAAAAGATTCACTCTCAGTCGCCCTCACCAATGCCCGGACCAAGTATAAGTCTATTTTTTATCAGTTACCACCTCCGGATGGAAATTAAGTTTTTGATGTTTGTCAAAAAGGGGGAGTAATATTATAATACTACATAGAGGAAGTAATACCCGACAAAGGGGGAGTAATACTATATTTGGAGAGTGATACAGTTTTGGTAACATAGTTTTGAGTATTGTATACAAGGGGAGTATACCAAGCAAAATATACAGAGCATTCAACGCACAAGCATAGAACAGAACTGAACATGCAAAATTTAGAGTTATGTATAGAATAATGATAAGGGGAGTATATCTACATATACTATTTCATTGACTATTGTATATATTGTCAAGTGTAGTCATTTTGCAAGTATATAGTTTTTGAGTTATGACTTTGAAAGTAGTTTTTGTCAAACATCTCAACTAATGTCAAAAGGGGAGATTGTTACTACTTATCAATTTGCCATTAGTTTTTTATATTCAAAGTCATACTATATTCTAGTCGGTTACTATTACCGAATCATGGAGTCGGTACATACAGAGAAGTCGGTACGAACAGTCTAGCCGGTTATAGAAGAAAGCAGTCACAGAACGCAATATTCACCGAGCTGTTTATCGAGTATTATTTCATGGCTACCGAGCAGTAAAGTTAAATCACCGAGTTGATATTCACCGAGTGAAACATTTTACTAGATACATTGAACCTGGACATGCACATGAAGATGTGTTACAAGATCGAGGCACATCTAACCATTATTACATTGGAAATTGCACTAGAAGATTGTGTATGATTGCAAGGTCAATCTAACCAATGAAATATTTTGTTTAGTTATTCATTCGAGGAATCTTTTTTGTAAGATCGAAGCAATGAATTAGATCACCACTATAAGAGATCTATTTATACAGCATGGGAAGAGAGAAGTGAATATATGTGTGTGTATGTATGAAGGAAGACTGTTACAAAGACATAGAGAGGTCACCGAGAAGGTTATCAGTGAACAGTCGAAGAACAGAGTAAACAGAAGGATTTACTGAGTTACTTTATGAGTTACCGAGGTATGCTATAAGCAAGGTAATCTTATTCTGAGCACATAGAATCTGCTATAGCATTTCAGATGTAAAGTTGCAGATATTTGTAAAGTCTTATTGTAATATTTTGAAGTTGTAAGAGAAACCTTTAACAGGGTAAAAGACTCTACCCAAGTCTATAAATTGTAAATCCTCTAACCAGGTGCAACATTTATATAGTGTTGTAAAATCCTTTAGCAAGGTAGATCTAATAGATCTTGTTACTCCTAACAGGGTAAGCTATCAGAAATAGCTAAATGTAGCTCTAACCAAGCAATCTTTATTATTGCAGTAGTGAAGTTGTGGGTGCCATCCCCACCATAGTTTTTCTCTCTAACCAAGAGTTTCTGCATGACCAAAATATATGTGTTATGGAGTGAATCATGTATGATTGTTATCTGTTTGTTTTAACTTTATTTTATGTTACTGCACTATTCTGTTTATGCATAACAGTAAGGTTATTATTGAAGAAAAGTTTTGGAGTACTGATTCACCCCTCCCCTCTCAGTACATTAGCTTTCCATATTGGGCCTAACAACCTCATGGCAAACCAAATACATCAAGAATAACAACCCCACATTCCTTATGCCCCCCAAGGCATTCATGCCTTATTTCCCCCTTATGACCCCCAATGCATAAACAAGCCATGCAGCAAGGGTCACATAAAATCCCTTGTGATCACTCTCATAATGAGAGCCTCTCACTCGAGGGTTGTCACTTCTACCACCCGCAAGACCATCCTCTCTCCCAAGAGTAGGAGGTCCTGATTAATCCCAAAAGACAAAAATTGCATAAGCACAAAACACCAAATAAATTTCCAATGAATACATGCAAGGAAAACTAGCCTTTAACACAAGCAATTCTTTCAATACAACATGCAATAAGAAAACATTACAAGAAAGGTAGAACCAACCTTAAACTGCCCAAATGTATGCTAGTTCTGTTGAGAATGAGCAGCCCAATTCCACAAATCTTTCCTTTCTACTCTTAGCCAAAATCTTAATCCCAAATCTATCTTTTTCCTTTGAAAATTCTTTGTCTCCAAAAATAGAGAGTGGGTGATTACCCACTAATTTTCTAATTCTTGCTTAAGAAGCCCTTTGTGAGAGTTCTCACAAGTTTCTAAAACCTGAAAAGGAAGGTAAGGTAAAATGGGAAAGGGAACTCTCATTTGAAAAGGAAGGTTCACAACTTAGTTCAAGTCTTCTAATTTCAATTTTCGCACAACTTAGAAAAGTCACTTTTTAGGGTGTCTAAAAGGTCACATGGGAGTAGAAACTTGCTTAAAATTACCCCTAACCCTTAGGTATACCTTATGGGCTTTAGGAAACCCTATTAAACTACCCCTAGGTGTCCATTTAACCCTTTTTTAACCCCTCTAAAGTTTATTTTCGGGTCAAACCTATGTTGACCATCCCAAAGATTCTTTACCCAAGGCATTTATGGAATCATATTTAATTAATTGAAAAAGCTATAGTTAAACAACTCCCCCCAAGAGACAAATTTAAAAACTCAAACATAAATCAAAACATGTGTCAAGTGACACAAAGAAATACTTTTACACAATTATACATGAAATCTTGTCTCTTGTTGGATTTACACAAATAATCAAAATTCAATTTAACATTCATGCAACAATCACTTTCATGAATAAAATATGATACAAATGGGGTGTTGTCTCTCCAAATAGACAAACCCTGGTTTTACGAATGCACATATGTCTAGGTTTGGTTCTCCATAATATTTCCATGGTCACATGGATAATTTTCTTGCGCGTCTCAATTACACATTAGTAATTTCAAATAACCTCATATAATGTAAAACACATGATTAAGAATACACATCAAGCACTCTGCATACAATATACATTTAAATCAATACATCTGGCATCCAAATAACTCAACATAAGCAATTTTCATAATTCTCATAATTTTGATCCACACATAAAACATACATCCTATTTCTATCATCATAGTAAAGTCCTGCAAATCCAATAATGACATATATCATTGCAAATTCATCCTATTCAAAAATCATGTAGAGTTCTATATCATAAAGCATATAAATGAAGCATCAACATATAGCAATGTTATCCAAATCATGGAATCATATAAGTTCTAAATCCATAATGCATAAAAATAAAGCATCCATAATAGTCTCAACATAAAAAATCACTGAAATGCTAGACTGAGTCAGGGTAGGGCCTCATAGATCATGATCGATAGTTTCACAATGACGAAGAAGAAGAAGAAGAAGAAGAAGAAGAAGAAGAAGAAGAAGAAGATGATGATGATGGTGGTGGTGGTGGTGGTAATGGTGATGATGGTGATGATGATGGTGAAGGCGTTGATGATGATGATGATGACGACGATGACGATGATGATGATGATGATGATGATGATGATGATGATGATGGTGATGATGACCTTGATGTTCATGATGATGAGGAATGAAATGTATGAGGAATGCGATTAGTTTATTATCTATTGAATATTGACTTCTTAATAGAATTTTTTTTACATAATTAATTCATTCTATTTTGAATTCTAATGCTATTACATAATTAATTCATGATGCACCTTTTAATATGGAGATGGAGATAGGGGGTGTGACTATTTATGTGACAATTTTTAAACTGTGTTTATTTATGGAAATTGGATTGTTTATTAGCTGTGTGACTATTTATGTGACCATTTAGTTGAGGATCTTGCATAGTCTACATAAAGTAAAGGTAAGGAATTACAAAATTTACAATGATTTTGATGACAACATCTTTTTATTATTTAATACTCTTTTTGTCTACAAAGTTCATGTTGTTCATGTTGTGTATGATGTAATTTCGCTAACGTTTTTTATATTTTTTCTTTGTCACAAGTCGACATGGATCCATCACATATCGTAGACAGAGATGTACCTTGTGACACTTCTACCGAGCAGGTAAACCTCATTGTAATTGTATAAATTAGGTAGAAGCAAACTGTTACATTATTATGTTCTTTTTTTTAGTGATTTATACTAATTTTGTAATTGTTAATGATATTCTTGACACAGACGGATGTTCGGGGAAAGGGAAAGGGAGTTGTAGTACCTGAGAACCTTTCTATGGATGTGGAATTGTTAGGGTTAAGCAATGATGACCCTTAAGATCCCATAGACCTTGTGAAATTCTTTAAAATGCCTCTTATAAAAATTAGAAAAGAGATTGTTGCTTTGGCAGCCGTGCATCCTACCATTGATGAGATACGACAGAGGGTGGAATTATTGTATAAGACAGCAGAAAACTTGCAATTAAGCAGTAATGAAAGCTTTAATTATAACAAAAGTTCAATAATGGTTTATATTTTATTCTCTTTTTATGTCATTAACTAAAATATGTACGTATTGTTTTTACAACAATTTATTCGCCCTCATGAAAATCGTTCCTACAATCAGGGTGTTACAGGATCAGGTGATGATGATTTTCTTATATTATCACTTGCTTGGCTTATCACTCTGAGTACCCAAAACACATCATACTTGATACTGTCAATTTTCAAAATAAAAGTTCATCCTTGTTTACAATTCTTGCACTTTTCATATATTTAATGTTTGATATATTTAATGTATTATTCTTTAGGTGTTGTCAATGTTACTGTGCAAATGCCGATACCACCTCATCAGAGGTCACCCTCACCTGTATTGCCGAATGTAATATTGGCAACACATAGCATGCAGACATCCTCTAGTGCATGTCATATTGGGCCACCCACTATTGGTAGATCCCTCTTTTGTTCTATCTTCTATCATGTGTTTATTTCCCTTCACGCGTTCTTTCTTGAATTCTAATGCCATTTCATAGTGGATTCATTTTTTGCAGGAGGAGATGCACATGAGGATGTGCCATAGGAAACTACTACTGATAACATAGCATCATTTCTTGGATCTTCTCGTATTGCTAGTAGGGGAACATTGCAGGCCACATTCATGGTGAGCGACGAAGAAATGCTTCCCTTATAGATACAAAAGGTTCCAGGTACTTTAAAATTATTATTATATATACTCTAATTGTAATTTACTTTATGATCACTCATTTTGGACTAATATTGATCCCATGAATTTTTTGCAGGCAATGATATTCTCTATAAACATCTTAGTGACATTGCATTGCAAATATTTGGGCCCACCATACGTAAAAGGTGGTACATCATATGTGAACTAACTCTTATCCACTTTTGATTTCATATCATTGCTATAATACTTTTCTTTTGATCCATTTCTTAAAGTGTAATAAATGTAGCTTCAGTTCATTTCTGATTCTAACAGGTTTGTTTTTGCTTTAAAAGGTGGAATGACCAAGAAAAAAGGTTAATAGATGAATTGACAAACCAAATAGTTGAGTGGTTTGGAAATGACACCTTTGACAAAACCAAGCTCCTTGAAAAAGCTGGCACATATCTAAAGTATGTGAGAGACCAATATAGGACCCATTTGGAGAGGAACCTAAAGTACGAGCATCCCCTCATGATTCCAGAGAGGGAGTGGAAGGACCTGATTTTGGATGCCAAGGAGAGAATTGAAAGGAAAAAAGGAAATACACCAGTAGATGCCAGAAGAAGGTATGGGATACTATTAAGAATGTAATTATGCACTAATTAATTACTCTTTATATTTATATAATCTAACATATTTCAAACTTTTTATAGACTGAGTGACACATCAAAGGCAACCAAGGCAAGGCAAGAAAAGCACGGGCAACACAAACTCGGCTCTGGTGGTCACATGAAACTTGCTACACGAATTGTAAGTATCTCATGTAAACTCCCATATTGTCTCAAAATATTAATAAATTGCAAACATTTTTTTTTTATCAAACAATGCAAGCAAAATTCACTATACCAAGCAAAAATGCAGGGCTCTAAATTCAATAGAGTGCCCATAGAAGATGACAAGAGAATTGCCTACCAGCAAGGCTATTCAACCATGGCTGATCGACTACAAGAATTAAGTGGGCATACACAACATTCGAGTGCATCCATCACACAGGTAAATATGCTAAATGGAAGTTGTTTCAAATTGAATACTTTACCAATAATCTAATTGATATTGAGTTCCAACATAAAGTGACTATATTTGTTTTAAATAAGAAAGCAATGATAGCAATGTGCATGTCATTGGAATGCAACTTGCTAATTGTGAAACACCACCGGCACATGAAGGTCCAGATGTGCATCCCAGTAGTGGAGGTATTCATTTTCTATTCAAATTTATTTATTTAGCTATTAGTACAATTAAACATCTTAATTTGTAATTAGAGTAGTAATTAATGTAACCTTTCTTGTTAATATTTTAGAGCATGTAGTCGGTGGTGAGCAAGTGGAGCATAATCTGGGTACACAACCTCAAGAACATGATGTTCCCCACTCAGGTGAAGAGGACTGTGGTGTTCAACATGTTGAGGTTGAGGCTACACAAAATGATGTGGCCCCATCAGGTAAAGAGCACAACAATTATGTTCTCTAAATTAATGAAATACTTGTAACAATAATATTTTTTTTTTTGAATTTAACCCATTTCTTTGTTATTGTAGAGGACCCCCCTTTGCTTTAGTGTCCTCATCCTCAGTATAGGACTAGGCATACATTAAGATCACGAGCAGTTGGCGGAACATCTACAGAGGGGGGAAATGATGAAGACACCGATGTTCCACTTAGTCTTTTCATAGCTTCAAAGAAAAAACAAAGAAAGAAATGATTGTAATCTAACTTATTTGATAATGACTGATTTTTATGTGTTAGTGAATGTAATTATATGCTAATTAATGGTTATGGATGATATGTATTAATTAATATTGTTGAATGTTGCATGTTAATTAATGTTAATCAATGTTATGTGTTAATGAACGTCATGTGATATTAATGAATGAATGCTATATTTTATTAATGGTAGAAAGAATTAATGAATGAATGTTATAAGATGTTAACGGGGAATTTAGAGTGATGTTAGGGAGGGGAGGGGCCAAATGAGCTTCCACCTTCATGTGGTTGACCCTTTTAAGTAGAGAATATTAAACTATTCTCAAAACCAAGAGAAGCTAAACAAGGTAACACACTTTTCAATATTTCATTATGTTGCACAGTTAATCTTATTGAATAATGTATATTGAATCTTAATTGTAGGGTCCAATAGAGCCAACATGAACAACAACACCATGAGTTGCTGGGTATAATGAACTCCCATATTGTCTTGTTTGTACATGAACAATATGAGTTGCTTCTAGTGTTGATATCCAAGGTGGGACTGCAAAAGTTATGAATATGCCTCATCCTTGTAAGTTTTTTTATTACAACTCCTAACTCTTGAGACTAAACTTTTTGTTCTTGATGTTTTTCACTAGTTGTCATAACCTCTGACTTTGATGCTTGTGCCTTAATATAACTAGATGTTTCTTGTATGCATACTTGGTCAAGGACTGCATTATGATGCTATAGGGCTACAAACTAAGATTATTTATTGTATTGAGTTGCACATTTGACATGAGTTTCCCTATGACTGTTATGCACATATATGTATATACACTATTTCTAGTCTATATATTGATATTAATTTTGAGAAAATATTACAAAACTCAGATAAATTTCTGCAGCATTTTCTTACAATTACTTGCAATCATTTTTTTAGGAGTCCTGGTATCCATTTATAATAGTATGGATGCATACAAGCTTTGGACCCTTCAAAAGAAAGTTTGTTACAAACAACCGGTCATTTTCAAGAAGCGGTTATAAGTCCTTTTCAGCATCTGCGGCTTCCTCTACTTGTTGTTCGATTGCAACCTCCTGTAACTGCTCTCAATCATCTTCTTTCTATCCCATATACTTATCTTTCCACTCCTGATACACATCATCACTAGGCCAAGTAAAACTAGCAATCTTCTATTTCATATCTTCTAGCCACTTCCAAGTGACTCGTACATGCCCAATCTCTGTTTCTATGAAATCATAATGAGATTTCACTTTTTCACTTTCCTCAATTGTTTGGACAAATAAGGATGTGTCATCAGTACTAATAATCTGATTGATCCTTAGGGACAAATTGTGGTCCACCTCCTTTAACCAGGTCTTCTCTTCCTTTAGCTGGACAGGACCAATGAAACCTCCTGGAAACATTTCAAATTTATGATTTGAATATTCTTTCCTATAAAGTTGGGCTTTTCTTTTTATACCTGCTCCTTCCACTGAAAGAATATTCATCTCTTTTATAAACTCACATGTGGACCTTAGATTGTCATTCTCTTCTGCATCTGCATGGGAAGAACACATGAGCTCTAACTCTTTACCTCTAGGCACCCACTTATTCAAGATTGGTTCCAAAGTGGCTTCTTCTTCTCTCAATTTGATCAAAATCTCAATAATCCTCTTCATATTTATGTATACATTGGAGGTTTTGATTGAGTCAGCAAACTTCAAGATGGTGGCTTTCACCTTCTCCTCATATTTGTTTGCATACAATGTCTGAGCTTGTTTCAATTTTTCCAACTCATGTTGGACATTTTCAGGTAATTGGGAACTAGAAGGCATAGGAGAGGGGGGATATTAAATGATGGGACTAGTAGGAGGGGGTCTTGCTGATGAGTGTAGAAGATTCATTAGGATGATATTGACCTACCAGTTGACTCTGGAGTCTAGCAATTATGTTGTCTCTGTTGGCTATTCCTTCTTTAGCATCATTGTAAGCTTTTAAAATAGTCTCCAACTTCAATTGGAGATTAGTGTTTTCTTGTTCCTCTTTCTCTACCACCGCAACACTGAATTTTGCAGTCTCTAGGACTGTGCTTGTAGCTTCCACTACCCCTATGTCTTGGACTCTTTTAACTATCATGCCTCCTAAGAGGTTAGAATCTGATGCATCCTTCCTTCTTTTGTTTTCATCCTTCTTTAA
This sequence comes from Cryptomeria japonica, assembly GCF_030272615.1. Lineage (NCBI taxonomy): Eukaryota > Viridiplantae > Streptophyta > Pinopsida > Cupressales > Cupressaceae > Cryptomeria > Cryptomeria japonica. The sequence continues at coordinate 426,421,043 of NC_081409.1, read as the reverse complement.
AGACCACATGACAAGAGCAGCATTATCTTTGCTGAATGTCACTTCTTCCATAGGCTTTGTTTCTTTCCTCACTACATCAAGCACTAAGGCATCAACTATATCCCACTCAGGGAGAATCAACACACCAGCCTTTGCTACCATTTCTCTTCCTTTCTCAGGGGTGATTTCTTTGAAATCCTCCATCATTTCTTGCTTAACCTCTTCTTCTACTTGAGTTGTATTTTTAAGAGGCTATTCACTTTTCCTCTGTTCACATCTAGTCTTGAATTGATCAATATTTTTCTTCCATAGAAACTATATAAAAGCTCCTGATGTGACAAAATTACTATCAGCTAGGAATTATTCACTAGCTTGGTTAATAGTAGGGTCCATTTCTTGGCCCTTTAACTCACCATCAGTCAAATCCATTTTAGCATTAGGTGGCTCTTCGGGCATCCCCTCTTGAGTCTCCTCATAGGTATAGGCAATCCCACTAAGACTCCCTAACTGCAATAATTGTTCAGCCATAGCTTGTTCATCTCCAATGTGGATAGGAGACTGAGATGGGAATATTGAGGCTCGTCAATTTCAATTTCCTTTCCCACTCTCTGCTTCTTAGGGCAATCCTGGATGTCAATGACATCTTCAATTTTCCTCTTCCCTTTTGAAGTGGAAGGCTCACCTATCATTGGCATTATCACAGTGTACTTTGACCTTTTGTGCATTACATAGTCACCATGTGGGATATCTCTAGCAAAGGTAGGCTTAGCTAATACCATCTTAGTCTTATCAGGCTCATTTTGCATTATGGCCTCCTTCTTTTCTTTTAAGGTCTGCATGAGATCTTCAAAATAAAGAATCAAGAATTTTATTTTCTCCTCAAATGGATTGAAGCTAGAAAGGGGGTCATAGCCAGTGTCAAATTGATGGATAAAATCAAGGGTTTTCTTATATGCCACCGAGTTCTCCTTCCTCAATTCTTTCTCATCTAAGCTAAATTCATTTCTAATTAGATCTTCTAGGAACTAAAATTGATGTGGCCTACCTCTGCACACTGCTCTTTTTCTGAACATGCCATTGAAAAAGTCCTTGGGGTTTGCACATCTTGACACTGCAGTAGATAGCCAATATGGCTTAAATAATTCTTCAAAAAATCTCCATCCACCCTTAGCAATCACAAAATGGTGAGCCATGGTAATAGTTGGGAAAATAGTCCCTTTACCTTTATTGGTTAGCTCTACTTCTTGTACTCCCCCAATTTGTCTCAGGACTTTTGCAATCTCTATCTTCAATGGGACCTGATAAGGTAGTAAAAAGGGGGTGCCTCTAAATCCAAACACTCTAAAAACAATAGACACAGGGTCCAAATATATGTCTCCCCAATTATGAACAATCTTGATATCCTCTGCAAACTCCTTTGGTCTGAGAAACTCCAAAAGAGCCTTAGGAATTCTAGGGTTTTCTCTGCATAGAAGAATCCTAATTTTAGATGCAAAGCATCTATCAAACTTTAAATAACTTGCATCTTCTCTATCCCAAGATAGAACAGTACTCCACAATTGCACTGGCATCTCCTCTTTATCCTTGACCTTAATCAGGTCCATCTCCTTTCCAAAATAATCAACCCCTTTGAACAAAAACATATGCATTAACATGGAGTACCATCCAAATGGCCTATCCACCTTACCATTTTTTATTCCTACTAGCCCTTTATGAATTGCATTAGCAAGGTATGAGGCATAATCAAATGTTATTGCTAGGGAGGGGTTTAGAATTTGTGCAATCATTAACATATAATGGGTTGGCATATTCTTTTTAGCATCCTCTCCAAAAATATGGCATAATGCCCAATACATACCCTTAGCTCTCAGAGTTAATAGATTGAGAGAGAATGGTTCCATTGTGCTAGGGCCTACAACTATTAACCCCCCTATCTTTACAAAGAATTCTTTCAATGGGCCACTTCTAAGATGATCCCTTTGTGTGTTGTAAACCTAGGCTAATGACTCAAAGTCAATAGGTTCTAACAAATTGGAGGACTCACTAAGTTTAAACACTTTCCTAAATTCATCTTCATTTATCTCAATCAAGAATGATCCCTTTATGTTCCTGATGCATCTTGCCACATAGTCATAATTCTATGCAATTAGGGCTAATAGATCTACATCCATAAAAACACCTGGGGCCACAAGCTTTCCTACATCTTGCTCCCATATGATATTCAAAGGAGCTAGGGAATTCCTCTGCCCAAAACCAACTTTGAAGAGTCCTAAGCTTGACAATCCTATTTCAGGGTCCCTCAACCAATTACCCTTATCATAAAGGCCATCTCCAATTTTTAGATGAGGGTTCTTAGGTACTGTGTGTGTGAAAAAGTGAACATGTAGCTGCAAGCACAACACTTCAATTAAGTCATTATATGCATGGTTAGTAATCAATAATCAATAATCAATAATCAATAAAAATAAACCATAGCAAAGTGACCCATTGCCTTCTAAATGATGTGAGTATAAGATTGCTCTCAATTTGTTATAAGGAATACCAGTGACTAGACTACACCAAGATGAAGGATTTAATCTATATGATATTAAGCTATGGATGCAAGATGGAATAATAATACAAGCAATAATAACCAATTCAAGCAATAATGGATGCAAGCAATAATGAATGTAAAATGGATGCAAGTAATCTAAAAAAGAACAATGATTCAATGACTCCAGAGTGAAATTAGCATGATAATAATCTCCAAGTGTGTTCTCAAAAATCTCTGGGGTGAATTGGAATGAGAGCTGATGACTAAATTTATAGAGAATTACAAAAAGATGATGAAAAAGCTCAATTTAGGATTAATTGAAAATAATTGAGAAACCAGGTTGAGTTAACCTTGAGATAGATTCCAATTATAGTTTAATTGAAATGCATTCAAATTAGAAGTCCAAGTTGCATTGGAAAATAATAATAAATTAATTCCATGCATTTGTGATAAAAATAGATAATTCTATGCACATATTTGATTCATTCAAGAAAAAGGTCTTTTCAATGCAACTGAACTTCTTTTTTTTGAAAAGCTTTGAGTTCCAATTTTAGAGAATAATTCCATAATTCAATTAAATTGCTTTTCTGATTTCAAGTTCTAAATTTAGAAAAAGAAATAATATCTCAAGTTTGATTTTTCTCTTAATTCAATTCTTTTTTTTTTTATGTTGTTTTGTTTCAATTCAACTCTTTGTAATAAATTAATTCATCTTTTGTAATAAATTAATCCTTTCACATGATTGAATGGCAAATTTATTAATTTAATTAAATATGCAAAGATATTTAATAAATTAAGATAGGATAATTGATCAAAATGAATATTCTTGGAATGATTCAATTAATTAAATAAATATTTAATTAATTAATATTGAGTAATTGATTTTGCCATGTGATATTTGATAATTAAAGAATTAATTATGTGCTCAAGATTGATTTAATTGCCTTTTGGTTAGGACCTTGGTGATGTTGTTGAGATTAGGGGCCCATGGTTTAGATGACCATTTTTAGGGTATTACATTTTCCCCTCTTTGAATTAATGTGCGAGCAGCGCGTTAGTTCAAAGAATGTGTGATGTCTAGGAGATGCTAGTTCTGAACTTGATTGATCACGAACTAGATGAAAGCAAGGTGTTTGGCTTGATTCGAAGTGACAAAGCTAAATGAGGTCTAATTAAAGCGATACCGATCTCGAACTTGATTGAACTAAGGAACGATAGAAAACAAAGATACCAAACTTGAACTTGATTGATCTTAGATACAGTGAATGATGATAAAAAAAATCGATCTTGAACTTGATTGATCAAGACATAATGAGCAAAGAATAAACCATCCAGCTTGATCAAGAAACGAATATTGAACACCTGCTTAGATTTAGAGTGATCAAAGAAACTCTTTAAACTTTTGATTGAGTTTAAACAAATAATCAGTTTGATTTGAAGTGATGAAACTGACTAATGTTAAGAGATTAATTTAGATGAAAGACAAATATCAGCTTGATTTGAAGCGATGAAACTGATATGCCCCTAGCGATTGATTCTATTCAGATGATCGAGAGATCTCAACTTGATGTGAAGTGATGAAGCTAAGATGCCCCTTAGCGATAAGGATTGATTTTCTTTAATTGAAAAAATTTTGCTCGACTTTTGATGAAGATTTGAAAAATTTCTCGACATTTTGAAGAATGTGAAGTCATAAGGTCACAAGTATGCCCCCTCAGGAGTGAAATTGAAAGATAGCGAGGGTAGTTGATTTTAGGCAATTGTGTGATGAGTAGTCATTTGAGTGCAAATTGATTCTGAGGATTTTTCTAAAAATTTTGGCATTGATTGATGAGAAATTAAGTGTAGAGTTGATTGTAATGTTGAGCATGGAATGAAATTGAATTAAGATTCAATGTTTGAAATTGAGCACAATTTGAAGAAAAAAATGAGCATTTGATGAAAAGAGCGCTAAGTGGTCAAAATTTTGAAATTGACTAGCAAGATGATCTTGAATTTCGATTTCGATCTCGAAAATGGAATCAGAGCAGGCACATTAGCCAAGGGTACAATTTTTGTGTCCATCGGAGAAAGTTGAAAAATTAGGTTTTAGGCTATATCTAGGACGAAAGTGTCATTTTCAATTCATTTTAACCCTCCAAGTTTGAAAATTCAAAAAGCCTTCTGTGAAGAAAAATGGTGGTCCCTACTCATCAGCATTGATTTGAGCACTAGAGAAGACATAATCGACCCCGAAACTATGAGCCAGCAGTAAGTGGTCAATCATTAGCCTCTTTATGTTTCCAATTTTGAATTTTTTTGTTTATTTTTCACATTTTTGACGGGTTTTGGGTTAGGGTTCTCAGTTTATCGTGCGAGACAGGATCCTGTCTCATACGAGAAACTGGCAAATTTTCTTTATCATTTAAACCCATTAGTTTTGTCGTACAAGAGTAACCCTTGTGTCGTACGACAGGTTGGTTAAAAAACCATTTTGTCGTGCATTATATAAAACTTTGTCATTTGAGGCTATTTTCTCGTACGAGAGCCATTCCTGACTCGTACGAGATGTTGTCTAACTATGTTTTGTCATTCGGAAAACAATGACCATTTTTTAAAGTGTAAACATGAAATTTTGGTTTTGCATTTGACTTATTTGGATTTGCGTGATGTTTAACTTCTCTCGTAGGATTATTTGAAATGTTTTCTGATGTTTCATTGTTGGATTATTGCAGGTTTGCTTACCTCCTATGCTCTTCAGATGTGTATATCCTCCCACTATAGCTTTAGTTCAAGATTTGTTTGAGGTTGAGCAGGCCCATATTGATATGTGTGGCTCTACTCACTTGATGCAGTTACCTGATATCTGTGTGAACCATGGGATGCTCACAACATTGGTAGAATGATTTCATTCGGAGCATAATACCTTTCATTTGCTAGTTGGGGAGTTGACCATCACTCCCGAGGATGTGTACAGGATTCTTCGTATCCCTTTTGCTGGGGATAAGGTGGACTATGATACCGCATTATTACCTGGACTGCAAGCACTGAGGAACATATTCAGGGATCCTAATATCTTGACTCATTCTATGAGCTGGGATATACTAATGAGCAGGTATAGTGAGGAGTATCCATTGGCATGTGTTCTAGCAGGTTTTATTGGGTTCTTTTTTATGCCAGACCAAGGGCAGTAGGGTTTTCAAAGCGGATGGGGCCAGATGCTTGAGCGATTGATAGAGTCCCCTCAGAGACTTGGTTGGGGTTCTTGTTTACTGGCCCACATGTATCGAGAGATGCATGAGATCATTTACAAAGAGGGGTGTAGCATGGCTGCTGGGGTATATATTTTGTAGGTGTGGGCTTGGGAGCACCTTCCCGTGTGTCAACTGATAGTGATAGATAGCAGGGAGCCACGACAGCCAATCATTTATAGATATGTTGGATATATCATGCAGCCCCATCTGGGCAAGACAGACTTCTGGAGACAACAACTCGATGACTTGATAGCTATCATATGGTGACCATATAGAGGGCTGGAGCTGTGGGATGACTGGTGGGTAGTGCAGAGAGATTTATTTGTCACACAGTCACTGATTGGGAGATCGCAGACTATTGTGGAGCAATTCATCATTTAATGAGTGATGAGGCAGTATGGTCAGCCTCAGGGGATCTCATAGGAGTTTATAGCATATGCTAGGTATGCTGACGAGGAGAGGCAGGGTTGGGCACCTAGGCTATCTTATGCCTTGGCTATGCAGGAGCTGATAGGTTTACATTGCCTAAGGTGGGATTACCTGGATGATATAGCAGATGTGGGGGTATTGCCCTAGTATAGGGATTATTTTTAGCAGCATCCATTCCCTCGGTTTATAGATCCTGGAGAGCATGCTCCTCATATTGAGGATGTGGAGGATGATGCCTCTGCATTGGCACAGGGACAGGCACAAAGATAGGGTCATAGGTAGGGGCAGGGCCAGAGACCAGATGCTCCACAATGAACTAGTGGTGATCCTGGTGCCAGCAGCAGTGGAGTGCGAACCAACATTGGATAGCAGAGGGGTGAGGGTGGATCCCTTGGGAGAGTAGGCATGAGGGTGGGTGGGGGAGAGGAGGAGCAAGCAACTCTGAGGCAGGTCTGTCAGCGGTGAGAGGAGCAGGGTGGAGCCATAGGTGGAGATGGTGGCGGAGAGCCTGCCAGAGAGTAGGGGGTTGACCTGGGTCAGTCGATGAGAGCACGCCTTGTAGAGTTGTAGTCACAGTTGATAGTGGCGTAGACTCAGCTGGTGGAGTGAGACTGACAGCTGGCCGAGGTGAGAGCTGAGCATGATCACCAGATTGTGGCTTTGAGAGTAGAATCCAGAGCAAAGATAGAGTCTCTATGATAGGAGGTCCTTCTCCAGAGCAATAGGACATCTTATTATGTAGCAACGTATAGTGTTGTAGTTTCTGTTGCACAGTAGGTGAAACCTTATTCCTAGTATATGGCTAGATTGGAGGGGGTACGAGCACCGTGCCAAGATCCCGAGCATCAGGCTCCTCCTCCTCCACTAGGCGATGAGGGAGAGGGCACCAGCTAGATGATTCTTTTTGTAGCTAGGATATTTTTTTGTAGACGCACCCATATTTTTGTAGCCTATATGATTCTTGCTCCGATGGGAGTTTGTACATGTCATTGGACATCATTTTGTACCCTTAGACTTGAGATGATATATATATATATATGAGATCCAATTTGACTTCATTGTACTTGTGTCAATTCGATTATGAGATGTTTCTATATGCTTTATTCTACATGTATGCATTTCTTTTTCAACATGAATGTATGTATTGCAAATGATTATGGATGTCTATGTTTTTGTTTCTTTTCATATGCAAATAAATGAATGCAAATGAGTAATAATGAAATGAATGAATCTATATAAGATGATTATGTATGTAGCTAACATCTCAAAACACAAGTACTCGATCGGAGAAATAATGATAAATAGACCACTTAGCATAAGAAATAATGATGCTCTCAGTTCTCATTCTGAAGATAAAGAGATTATTATTATCACACCAAAATCACCCTAGATTCACTAAAATGCAGAATGAAATGCAAAATGATGTGCAAAATGCAACCTAAACCTAGTCACTAGATTTAAAATACTTAAGATTCATCACTGAGCATAATGAACACAATAGGCAGGTTAGAGTTCCTTTCTTTTTCAATGTGCAATATTAATTATCTTTTCCGCAATGACCCTTTTTTCATTCATATCCTTAGACAGATTCCACAGGGACCCAAATTGCATCATAAAGAAATTCCTTCAAAACAAACAAAGAAATGATATGGACCTCCCTATAGCATACAAATAAGTGGAGTTGAGGTATGTGAGGTGATTTCACCTTAATGTGAAGGCTCTTATCATAGACACCCATCTAATTTATATGTTTCCAGATCATCAGGATCATTCCTACAAGCAGAAAACAAAGAAAATATTATGCCCCCAATCCTTGCTCCTCTTAGTCAATACAGACTTCCTCGAGTTACTCAGGGGGATAATAATTGAAAACCAACATAAAAGACAACATACAAAGAAAATTTTCATGCATAGCTCAAACTATTTAGTGATTGTTTTCCATTATGTTGTTTTGCTTGTTAATTCAGTGATAAAAACTCTATAATAGTTAGGAGACAGATGACTAACTCGGAGTGGATGACCAGTTTTCACTGATGGAAAAATGACTTGTTTGATACTACTTAGGACATGGGATGTGCTCTATTGATTTTCCTAAGACTAGGTCATTGATTAGTTTCAAGTCATGTGGGTTCCAATGAACCAGGGTGTCATGAAAGTGACTGCAAAATATGTACAAGCGAAAGCAAAGATGTATGAAAGCGAGAAATGACAACGTTGCATTGACAGATGGAGCACTTGAGTACAAGAGGCGCCTGTTTACTAGGTTTTCACCTGCTTGGCAGAGAATTAAAAAAAAAAAAATTTACCAAGGGGCATTTTCTTTTTTACATTTTTTTTTCAGACTTTTCCAATTTTTAGGATTTTTTTCAGGACTTTTTCAACTATACAGTTTGCTAGAGTAGAGAATGCTAAGTAAAGAATCTTTTTAGGTGGATGGTGTTAATTGGTTCTTGGAGCTATTCTCCTTCTGATGTTGAGAGCTGATAGGCACCAGAGCCGAAGACTGCAGTAATGATATAGGGACCCAACCAGTTGGGTTCAAACTTCCCTTTGTTGTCTCGAAACTGTTGATTTTTTGGATTTTCTCTTAGTACTAGGTCTCCAACCTAAAATTCTCTTTGTCTAACCTTCTTGTTATATCCTCTAGACATTCTATTTTGGTGCACTCTGAGATGATCAAACACCACTTGCCGACGTTCATCTAGCAATTTGAGTTCTTGCAATCTAGATATTTTGTGATCTTCATCAGTAACAAGACCTTGCAATGAAACTCTTAGAGATGGTATTTCTAATTCAATAGGTAATACTGCTTCAGACCCATACACCAAAGAGAAAGGTGTATCCCCAGTAGGTGTTTTGATACTGATTCTGTAAGCCCATAATGCAGGATTGAGCTGCAGATGCCAATCCTTCCCGGATTTGTTCACTGTTTTGTGCAAGATAGTCAGTAGGTTTTTGATAGATGCCTCAGCTTGTCCATTACCGTGAGGGTAATATACTGATGACCAATGTTGCTTTATTTTGAATTTCTCACAAAGTTCATCCAAGTCTTTATTCTTGAACTGTCCTCTATTATCAGTCACGATGGACGAAGGTATCCCATACCTGCAAATTATATAGTTTAGGATGAATAAGGAGACTTGTTTACCAGTTGCTTTGATGAGTAGAACTGCCTCTACCCAGTTGGTGAAATACTCAGTGGCCATTATGATGAATTTATGTCCATTGGATGATGTAGGATATATCTGACCAATTAGATCAAAGGCCCATTGCTGAAAAGGCCAGTGTGTAATGAATGGTATGAGATCCCTCGCTGGGGCGTGTATGAGATTTCCATGAAGCTGACATTTCTCAGAAGTCTTAGCAAATTTTATGGCATCTTTTTCCATATTGGGCCAGTAGTAGCCAGCTTGTAATAGTTTCTAAGCTAAAGTAAAACCATTTGAATGAGATCCACAAATACCTTCATGGACTTCCGATAATATACATTTAGACTCTTCAGTTTCTAGACATCTAAGCAATGTACCATCCAAACCTTGTCTAAATAAATCATTAGCTATGATAACATACCATGAAGCATTTCAAGTTAGGTTTCTTTTCTCATTTTGGGTAATATTTTCAAGAATAACTTGGTCATGTAGATAGGAGTAGATGTGGCTATATCTGGATGAGTCATATCCAATAATAGAACAGACTATTTGGGTTTCCGGGGAATCATAAGCTGGGTAACTTAACTCTTCCACCAGGAATTCAAAGTGAGCATTGAACTCTTATAATTGAGGTATGGATGCTAGAGTGGCCATAGCATCTACTACTTTGTTAGCAAACCTTGGGATCTGTTGGAATGACACAAAAGCAAAGTACTTCTTGAGATCATCCACCATTCTTTTGTAAGGCATCAACTTCTCATCTCGAGTCTGATATGTGTCATTGATTTGATTGATGACCAGCTGAGAATCTCCATAAATATGTAATTAAACAACCTTCCATTCAATAGCTAGCTTTATCCCATTTACCAAGGCTTCATATTCTGCAATATTATTTGTGTAGGGGAATAAAATCTTGTAAGATTTTGGGATGGAGTACTTCTGAGGAGTAATGAATAATATGCCAGCACCTGAACCATTTTGAGTAAAGGACCCATCAAAGAACATCTTCCAAGGTTGTTGAGTAAGATGCATTATTGATTCATCTGGAAACTCAGTATGTAGTGGTTGAGTATCCTCAGGTGGAGCTTCAGCAAGTTGATCAGCAATTACTTGTCCTTTTATGGCTTTGCGTTCCACATATTCAATGTCAAACTCTGTAAGGACCATTACCCACTTTGCCAATCGTCTGGTGAGTGTTGCTTTATTAAGAAGATACTTGAGTGGATCAATTTTGGCCACCAACTTGACTGAATGTGCTAACATATAGTGCCTTAATTTTTGTGATGCAAAGACTAATGCCAAGCATGCTCTTTCTATTATACTATAGATCATTTCATAAGACACCAATGTCCTACTGATGTAATAAATAGCTCTTTCCTTTTTGTTGTCATCCTATTGTGCTAGAAGTGCCCCTAGTGATGAATCAGTTGCTGATATATATAAGATTAGTGGTTTACCTTGAATAGGTGGCATTAAGATTGGTGGATTTGACAAGTACTCTTTTATCTGCTGAAGATGTTGTTCACACTGCTATTCCCAGTTGTATATTATTCCTTTTCTCAATACTTTTGTAAAAGGTTGATCCTTGTCTGCTAATTGAGAAATGAATCTTCTAGTGGATTGGAGACATCCTTATAGACTTCTCATTTGATTGATGTTCTTTGGAGGTGGCATTTCCATTATAGCTTGGACCTTCTCAAGATCAACCTCAATGCCCTACTTTGAAATGATGTAGCCAAGTAGTTTACCAGATGTCACTTCGAGTGCACACTTCTTTGGATTTAATCGGAGCTTGAACTTTTCCATTTTGTCAAGGATAGGACCTAACTCTTGAATATGCATTGATCTTTTCATAGTCTTCACTAAGGTGTCATCAACATAATCTTCCATATTCTTATGCATCATATCATGAAAAATTGTAGTAACTGCTCTCTGATAGGTCGCTCCTATGTTCTTTAACCCAAATGGCATAACATTGCAGCAAAAGCTTCCCCATGCACAGGTGAAGGTTGTCTTTTCTTGATCTCCAGGAGCAATTTTAATCTGATTGTAGCCAGAAAATCCATCCATTAGTGAGTACATCTCATACCCAACTGTCATGTCGACTATCATATCAATATTTGGCAATGGAAAGTCATCTTTTGGACATGCTTTATTGAGATCTCTAAAATCTATACAAACTCTGATAGATTTATCTTCCTTTGACATAGGTACTATGTTGGAAATCCATTCAGCATAATCTATTGCTCTAATAAATCTAGCTTTGAGTAGTTTCTCTAGTTCAGCTTTGACCAATAGTGTGACATGCGGGTGCATCTTACGGATTTTTTGTTTAACTAGTTTTACTCCTGGTGTGATTGAGAGATGGTGCATAATGAGATCAAAATCCAAGCTTGGCATATTAGAGTACATCCATGCAAAATTTATTTTCTTCTCTAAGAATAGCTAAGTGAAATCCTTCAATTCCTTTGCTGATAGTGATTGAGCTACATGAATAATTTGTGGTGTCTCTTGATTCTCAACATTCACTGGCTAGGTTGGCTCGATCAATATGGAAGACTGCTCTTGAAAATGACTGGGCAGTATACCAAGTATCTCACCTTCAGGTGCCTTAAAGAGGTTTTCACCTTTAGGTACATCCTTTATTTTCTCTTTTTTAGATTTTGACACCGCCACTATATGGTTTTTGCCATCAGATCTTTTATTTTTATTTTTCTTGTTTTTGCGACTAAGATACTTGATATCCTCTTCAGTCATATTTTCACTCCATTCACTGGTGGAAGAGTTAATAGGTTCAACTGCATTGAGATAATAGGATAATGTATAGTCATTGGCAAAAGTAGGTATATCCATGGGTTGATTCTGTAAAGTACAGTCAATCAATTCGGGAGTTATTAAGGACAAATTTTGGATAGGTTCAAGAGCATTCACGATATTGTTATCACAGCTGTGGATCAAAAAGTCAAGTTCCAGAATGATACCTTGCGTAAGTGTCTTGAGACCAGGAAGAGTCAAATCATGATTATTAAAGTTCACATTAATATTTAATCGATCTAATCCAATAGACATACTTGTAACATCATTTACTATGCCAGACTAGACGTCATGTCATGGTTTAACAGCAATAAGACTAGTAGACAACTTTTCATTATTTGTATCAGATGATTCAGAATTTAAGGATGAGTGGATATCATCATGAACAGGACTGTCATCAGAGTCATCAGAATCATCAGAGTTATCGGATGAAGTTTCCAAGTCTCTTTCAGGTGATTTAGTAAGCATATGTATGGTATCAATACTAACATCTTTAATGCTACAAATTCCTTCATATTGTAGTTCATTTCTCATTTGTATCTAACACACCTGGTGACATGATCTCATTATTTTTGTGACTTTTTTTCGTCTACTCCATTCAGCTTCTTCTGGACTGATAACTAGTTCTTGTTCTTCAGCTTCTAACTCTTCCTATGTAGTGCTATAACTAATTTGTTCTATTTTAGGATAAGGATACATAGATGAGAAGCTTTCTGGTATTGTTCCTTCTTTCAATGCTTGTTCATAATTTTCTTTCCTCTTTTGTCTAATTTCTTGTATTTCCCTCTCTAGTTTTATGCGCATTAGCTCTTGAGTATCATCTATGACACCACTAGATTCTTCTAGAGTTTTTGTAGCAGATGTGTCTGAAAGATAGTCAAGACCCCATTCATACTCGTTTGAATCAGTCTCTGAATCATCTACTTGTTGCCTGCTAGTATATGTGACTGAAACTTTTAATGGTGCAAACAATTCTCTGATTCTTACAAATTCATCTCTTATATCCTCAGGAACCTTGACTTCTTGTATTATCGTAGTTGATACCATCGAAGCTTGAGCACTGACTATTTCTTCTTTCTTGACTATTGATTCCTCTTTCTCTTTTCTACACTCTTCTTTTTTTTAATTAGTGTTTGCTTCATGTAATGTTAAAGGCAATATCTTTTTCAAGCCTTTAGACTTAGAAACATGTTTTTGTTCTGATGTCTTTTAGGATTGTATCCCAGTCCAACTTTATCATGTGTGGATTTTGTTTGTAGCTGAATTGGTTTAGTAATACCTTTTTTTTGTTTGCCCAAAGAACAAGTACCTAAGTATCCCATGCATTGAATCATTTTGTAACCATGACCATATTGGTTTGAGGAAATCTCACAATGTCGTACCTCCTCATTTGGACTATCTTCCTTGAAGAGCCAGTTAAGCACAACATCCTCTTCTATTTCATCTGCTAAGGAGGTAGAAGACTGTATGAAGAGACCATCATATATAGTATTTGGAGCTGAAGTTTGTGTTCTCATAGCCTCTGATGGCTTGCCCAACTATTTTGGTGATGGAGGGAGAGAAACTAATAGATTTATCTAACTGCATTTTTCTTTCATTTTAAAATGCTAATAGTTAACCATAGGAAAAGATAAATTTGTCTACCTTAACTTTCTGCATTTTTGAAATGGATAAATGACATAAATAATAAAATTACAGTAGCTTTAAATAGTTTGTAAAACACTTAAAAATGTTATCATTTTATAGAATGTAAAATTGTTATACTTCTAAAGCCTATTTAACCATATTTGCATTTGGAATAAATAAATAACTAGGACTAAATATTTATTTCCCACTTTTCTACTTCATAATATTTCCATTTTACTTTCTGCATTTTCTTTTTAAGTAAATGACACAGATAAATAGATGACAGATTTCAAATAAATGACAGATTTCAGATAAATGACAGATTTCAAATAAATGACAGATTTCAAATAAAAGACAGTAGCATTAACATTATAGAATTTATTCAAAATGCTTTCTCCTTACAAAAAAAATCAACATCTTTAGTAAATACACTACATTACATGGTAAGCCTTTTTTAATAGTACATTTCCTTTTCAAAGTAAATACAACATAAAGCTCTTCTCTTTCATTTCTGCAACTGAAATACAATATTATAATCCCTATTCTTTTTCTGCAACTAAAATAGAACCAGCAAGACCATATCCAAGCTTTTCCTTCAATCCCTTCCCCAAGCAACCTGCAATACAAAATCTTAAGGCTATGACCATGGAGAGATCACCTCCCAGCCTAGGCTTACTAGAAGCCACCCCCAAGCTTGGAGAACCAAGACCCAGATGGGTTACACTCAAGTAATACAAAACAAGCAGGGAAAAGCTCACTGCAAACACATTCCCATCCCAAGGTTGAACTTCATCACATAATGTGATGTTTACATGGGTGGAAGTGGACCAAGTACCTTGAGGAGAACTACAAGATAGTAGATCACAACCAACTCATAGCAACCAAGAAAACAACATAAGTCCATCTTAACCCAACATCCTTATGACCCCCGAATGCATAAACAAAACTATGTATCAAGGGTCACATAAACAAACCCTTGAGATCACTCTCTTGAAGAGAACCTCTCACTCTAAGGTTGTCAAACACCTTCCACCCCTAAGACCATTCTACCCTCCCAAGGGTAAGATGGCCTTAGATACTCCTTAAACATAAGAAAATGCATAACAAAATGGAAGAAGAATCACATAATATTTTCACAAATAAAATACAAGGGAAGGAACATCCACATTCAAGCAATCTTTTACAAACAAGTTTTCAGCATACAAGAAAGAAAAAGAACCAACCTTGAATCTGCCAAGGGTTTACTAGGGATAGCTTGGAGAAGAGCATCCCAATTCCACACATCTTTTCTTTAACACTTAGCCAAAAATTCCATTCTAAAACTAGTTTTCAAAACTGCAAGATATCATCTCCAAAGATGGAGAGTGGGTGATTAACTTCCTAAGTCTCAATCTCTTTCCTAAGAAGGCTTCTCTCACTCTTTCCAAGCTCTTGGATAGAGTGAGAGTCTCCCATTGGTTGGTATTCCCTAGGTCTTACACACTCCCTAACCAAGGAACCTCAAGAAGAGGAATGGCACATACCAAGAAGGTTATCTAACCAAGAATGGCTCTCCTAAAGATGAAATTCGGCCATCTTGGGAAATCCACCTTTTTGGGAGGTTAAACAAGTCCTAGGGGGTGGACACATGGCCAAATTTGGCCTTCACCCATATGTACCCCATGAGGCCCATTAAAAATGATCCAAAACTGACTCTAGGAGTTGGTTTAACCCTTTGAAAGTCCACCTAAAGTTTACCTACGGGTCAACTCTGAGTTGCCCCTCCTAATGGCTCACTATCCTAGATTTACCTGGGTGCTTCAAGGATAATTTGGAAATATATCATTGGTAAAAAAATAAATCTCTCAAAAGGTGACATGACAATGCCAACACAACATACAACATATGTGTCAAGTGGCACTACAAAAATAATTCCACATCACAAATACACACATGACAATTGTCCTCATGTATGATTTAAACAAATTAATAAATACAATTTAACACACATGCAAACATTTACATTTACGAATAAAATACGATACATATGGGGTGTTGTCTCCCCAAATAGACAATCCTTGGTTTTACAAATGTACATAGGTCTAGGCTTGATTATCCATAATGTTTCCATGGATAATTTTCCTGCACATCTCAATTACACATTAGTACTTCCCAGTAGCCTCATATAATATTAAACACATAAATAAGAATACAAATCAATCACCCTGCATACAATTGACATCACACAAATCAATTTACCATATAACAAAGCAATCCACATATGCAACTTATCTTAATCCTCATAAATTTAATCCATTCATAAGATATGCATCATATTTCTAACATCATAATAAAGTCCTACAAATCAAAATAAATGACATACACCATCTTAGTGTTATCCTATTCTAAAATCATATAAATTTTATATCCATAATGCATAGAAATGAGACATCAATATGATAACTCAATGATGAACGAATAGTACCAAACCGGTACTGAGAGGGGGGGGTAAATCAGTATAGATAAAAATACAGTCCAAAACTGGTTTGACAACAAATACTCCAAATGACTGGCAAATAGTGACACTAGTTGAAATAGAGTGCAACTAGTAAGACCCAGAACAACTGAAACAATCATAAACTGGTTACTCTCTTAGCTTTCCCCTTACCTCAATACAATAGTACCATTCACCCTCATGCATGAATAGGTAAACTATCATCAGATCTTCACAATAGTTAGTTCAATATGTTTTATAGACAGGCATAAAACACAGAACCATCATATGCTTAATAGCTAATAACAAAGCATCACAAGATAAAAGCATCACACATGACACACATATTTTCACGTGGAAACCCAACTGGGAAAAACCACGATGGGGATGAATACCCACAAGCTTCTTTTTGAACTCTTTAGAAGTCCACTCTGTTAGGAGCCTTGTCCGGTTAAAGACATTACAATAGGTTCTGCTAGGAACCGATCCTGTTAGGGATCACCCAATTAAGGGATGCCTACACTACCCGATTAAGGGTTAAACTCGGTTAGGGTTACCTTGTTAGAGGATTTCAAGAACTCAATAGCTAAAGGATCTCCAGAGCTCTATAGCTTCCCAGAAATTAGTAACTTTGAGTTACCCTATTAAAGGATTTGTATCAAGCTGGTTAAGGCTACCCTGTTAAGGGATTTCACAACTATTGAAGTGGTTAAAGATCAACAGGAATTACAATGATCTGGTAACAACACTCAATGTTAATGCAGATCCATTTTGGCTCCTCTTCACCTTCTGCACATTCACTTTACAAGTATCTCTTCTCTCCTTTGGTTTGGCAATAATCATGTATCACTTCCCTTGGATACACACATACAACTTTTGCCAACAACTTTAGAAAGAAACACAACATCGACCTTATAGGAAACAGATAGGTTGGTAACAAAAACCCTAA
The DNA here is from genome assembly GCF_030272615.1 of Cryptomeria japonica. Lineage (NCBI taxonomy): Eukaryota > Viridiplantae > Streptophyta > Pinopsida > Cupressales > Cupressaceae > Cryptomeria > Cryptomeria japonica. The sequence continues at coordinate 426,403,858 of NC_081409.1, read as the reverse complement.
ACCCTAAACCTGTTAGGTTAAGCAATTCAAATGGTTCAATCCTGACCGTTGAATCATACTACATTAAATGCAACAATCTTGAATTGATCTCAAGACATTCTCCATCGTCCATTATCCACTGATTTCATGGTGGTTGATAACCCATCACATGTTATCACCGTTTAACAAACTTCGCACATTCCCAAGGTAGATAGGGATAGTCTTCTTCATGCAAGATCCTTCACGTGCACAAGGCTTACATGGCAACATGATCTATTTTCCATTATACTTCTAACTCATCACACAAAGATCACCGATTGAGTCACATAGGCTTGAGGTACTCCAACCAAAAATACTGAAGTGGAAACTACCTACTAACCAGTAGTCATACAATGCTTCCATGTGTCGGTTCCCATAACTACATGCCGGTTCACCTTGAACAAATATACCGCTTCACTTTGGCATATATACCAGTTCACACATATGCCAGTTCTCTCTTCTCACATATCACATATGTTGGTTCACTTCATATCACATATTGTCATCAATGACAACATACAATATCATTATGTCCTTAAATCCTTATACCGGTTCACATAATGCCAACAATCTCCCCCTTTGGCATTGATGGCAATATACAAAGATATCTCTCTGCTTCACATCTTCTCCCCCATTTTCTATAGATATCTTTTCCACTTCACTTCTTCTCCCCCTTTGACAACAATGCCAAAGTGGAGGCATGAGCTTCTCGGTTCCATTGTGTTGTTCCCCCTGAGGAGTGTAAGGAAGTAAAGTAGCGGAAACAACTTCCTACACTAACCTTGAGAGGAGGGTAATGCAAAACTTTTTCAGATCATTACAATAGTTACAGAAAATAGAAATAGATATAATATCATTCATACCACAACACAATGATTTACGTGGGGAAAACCCTTTCGGGAGAAAAACCCCACCCTCCAAAAGCAGCTCAATATTTTATTCAGCAATCAAAAACAGATTACAAAATACTTGCAGAGCAAGCTCTTCGCAGGAGTAGCACTAATCAGAGATTCAGAGGCAACTCAATAGCCATAAGACTCTTACACACAACCTCTATCTCACACACATCATAAATAGGAGATACAATACAAGAAACCATCAAACGGTATTACAAAACCATGGGCTAAAACCACCCAATAAGGTGTAGCCGACCTTATCTCCCTTCTATGACATGTTAAAGCACACATCAACACGTTTCGCTCCCTTTTACAGCTCACTTATGTATCCGATACAAATTATTTTTCCTATTTCAGGAGTACAAACTTCCGGAGGCCATAACTTGAGAACCGGGTGTCCGATTGACGAACCGTTTGAAGCGCCGGAAAGCTCGCGAAGTGCTCTATCACCTCGTAACCGGCTTCGCCGGTTACGGCCACTTTTCAGGGCGTTTCGGAGCCTCTAAAGTCCCCAAAACTAAGTTTAAATATTTTATTGCACCCCTCCAAGATGAAAACTTTAATATCTTCAAAACTAGCTGTGACCTTGCGACGAAACTTTACCGGAATGCTTATCTAGCCAACCAGAAGCTTCAGGGAGAGTTTCGCACCATTTCGTGCTCAAATGAAAACTTACTATAAATAGTAACCTCGCATAAATGCAAGGTTGAGACACCATTTTTCCCAACAAGGAGTAGCATCCTTCAACACATCAATCCTGAAGAAAGATATGACTATGCAATACATGACTGATGTGGAGAATATACCTTTAGTTCACCTCTTGAAGGGGTAGTACCCCTAATTCACCTCTTAAGTGTGTAAATGTATTCTTTGGAAGAGGCTTGGTGAATATGTCTGCTAACTACTCCTTACTGGACACATGCTCTAGTGCAATCTCTTTGTTCTGAACCTTTTCCCTTAAGAAATGATACTTAAGCTCAAAGTGCTTGGTTCTAGAATGTAAAACCGGATTCTTTGAAATATTGATAGCACTTGTGTTATCACAGAATATACTTACCGGTTCAGATACAGGGATTTTGAAGCCTTTCAGTACATGCTTCATCCAAATTGTCTGAGTGCAGTTCATGAAAGCTGCAACATACTCCACTTCCACTGTAGACTGAGAGATACAACTCTGCTTTTTACTCATCCATGAGACCAGTCTACCACCAAGAAAGATTGCACCACCGGTTGTGCTTTTCTGATCATCCACATTACTTGCCCAATCAGCATCTGTGAATACTTTCAGAATGAAATCATTGATGTATGGGTACCACAATCCATAGTCAATTGTTCCCTTTAGATACCTAAGAATCCGCTTGACTGCAACCAAGTGGGATTCTCTTGGACTTTTCTGGAACCTTGCAGTAATGCCAACTACATGTGCAATATCCAATCTGCTATGCACTACATAATGTAACTTACCAATCATTGATCGGTATTCCTTCTCATCAACCAGTGTGGAATCATCCTCTTTTGACAATTTGCAACTGGTTACCATTAGTGTACCAACCCGTTTGCTATCTTCCATGCCAAAGGTCTTCAACACCTCTTTGACATATTTGGACTAAGTGATAAAGATTCCATCTTTCATTTGCTGGATCTACAGTCCAATGAAGAACTTAATCTCCCCTATGAGTGACATCTCAAACTCTTTCTTCATCTCATCAGCAAACTCATGACTCATCTTGTCATTTCCACCATATAAGGCTTTATGTAGCCTGCACACCATATAACTATCTTCAGATAGGGAAAACCCATCTGGTTGCTCTATATACACCTCCTCTTCAAGTACACCATTTAGGAATGTAGATTTTACATCCATTTGATATACCTTGAATCCTTTAAAAGCTTCATATGCAAGAAGCATACGAACTCCTTCCAATCTGGCTACAAGAGAAAAGGTTTCTCCATAGTCTTCTCCTTCTTCTTGAGCATATCCTTTGCACACCAATTTGGCTTTATTCCTAATCACTATGCCATCCTCATTCAGCTTGTTTCTGAAAACCCATTTGGTACCAATGACATTTTTATGCTACGGTCTGGGTACTAAGGACCATGTACCATTTTTCTCTATCTGGTCAAGTTCCTCTTCCATTGCCTTGATCCAGTCTTCATGTTTATGAGCCTCTTCGAATGATTTAGGCTCAAATTTAGAGATCATACATGAGTTTTCTCTGATCTTTCTTCTTGTAAGGATTCCTGCATCCTTATCTCCTATGATCTTCTTAGGATCATGATTTAGCTTGACATACCGAAGAATGGTCTTGACTTGTTCTTCTTGCTTTTCCTCTTCATCCTCATCTTCATCAGTATCAACATTCATGGGTTCAGGAACACTGTTACTGGTACTTGGTTGACTGACAACCGGTTCCCAGAAGATTGCAACCAGTTCATTTACAGCTTGCTCACTGCCAGTTTCCTTAGTTTTCATAGAGGATTCATCAACTCTTACATTGATACTTTCCATAATTCTCTGAGTCCTATTGTTGTAACACTTGAGAGCTTTACTCTTGGTGGAATATCCTAGGAATATTCCCTCATCACATTTAGCTTCAAATTTGTCCTGATGTTCACTCCTCTTGATGTAACATTTGTTACCAAATACCCTAGAGTAGCTAACCACAGGTGTCTTACCGGTCCAATACTCATAAGGAGTTTTGTCCTTACCTTTCTTGATGAGTACCCGGTTCATTGTGTAGACTGCAGTGATCACTGGTTCTCTCCAAAAGGTGTGAGCTACCTTTCCTTGAATCAACATGGTTCTAGCTGCTTCAACCACAATTCGGTTATTCCTCTCTACTAGGCCATTCTGCTATGGAGTCTAGGGAGCAGACAGTTGCCTCTTGATGCCAAATTCTTCACAATACTTGTTGAATTCACTGGAAGTGAATTCCCCTCCTTGATTAGTTCTGAGACACTTGATCCTTTTACTACTTTCCTTCTCCACTAATGCTCTGAAAGCTTTGAATTTCACAAAGGCTTCAGACTTGTCTTTCAAGAATGTGACCCACATCATTCTTGAGCAGTTATTAGTGAGAATCGTGAAGTACCTATCACCCTGCACACTTCTAGTTTTCATAGGACCACACAAATCAGTATGCACAAGATCAAGCAAGTTGTCAGGAGTGAAAGATTTACCTTTAAAGGTTGAGGAAGACATTTTCCCCAATTGACACTCTCTGCACAGGGTATTATCTAGTTTGCTTAGCACTAGCAACCCTCTAACTGCCTTGATCTTACTAGCCTTCACAATGCTATCAAAGTTTACATGGTAGAGTCTCCTATGCCATATCCAACTATCATCAAACTTAGCCATAAGACATGTACTTATATTTGTATTCAGATGAAATAGGTTACCTTTGGTCTGCATGTCGGTGGCCACCAATTCACCATCTTTTCCTTTGATCCTGCAGACTCCATTCTTGAATTCTAGAGTGAGGCCACTGTCATTTAGCTAGGCAACACTCAGAAGGTTGTGTTTGAGACCATCAACCTAGTACACATTATCAGCACTACTCTTTCCATTCAGAGAGATGGACCCTCTACCTTTGACCGTGCATGGTGCATCATTGCCAAAGTGAACCACACCTCCATCATACTCCTTCAAGGATAGAAACTTGCTCCGGTCACCAGTCATATGGTGAGAACAGCCATTGTCAATGATCCACTCATTGGAATTATCAAACCGAGAGACAAGAGCCTTCTTGTCTGACACATCTTCTTTGACAGCAACAAACACAATATCTTCTTTTTCTTCATCCTCTTATTCTTCATCTGTGCCACCTTCATCAACTACCACAAAATGGTTTCTCCGGTTTCCTCCTCTGAATTTCCTGAACCTTTTTGGTTTGTCCTTGTTATCACCATTAGGATAGTTTATAGCAATATGTCCTATCTAGTTACAAGAAAAGCATTTCAAAGGTAGCTTACCTTTTTATTTACCGGTTCCTTTAGGAATCTTCTTGGCAAGGAGAGCTTCAAATGCCATTAGAATCTCCTCATCATTCATTTCTCTACTCTGTCTAGGTTCACCACTAGTGCTAGCTTCTTTTCCTTTTCTGGATGGTATAGCAGAGGCTTTAAATGTTGATTCAGTCTTTTGAACACTACCATCAAAACTATTTAGCTCATAGGCTATCAACTTGGATATGATGGAGTCCAAGGATACATTAGTCTTATCTATTGATCTTAGCTCCTGAATAGTAGCAACCCTTATCGCATAGACCGGCAACAGGGATCTCAGGACTTTGCTTACTACAGTGGAATCTTTTATTTTACCACCTGTGCTCTTGATTTCTCCAACAACTGTTTTGATTCTTATTCCATACTGCTGAATGGTCTCACCTTCAAGCATCTGCATATCTTCAAAATTCCCTCTTAGGCTTTCTTCCTTAGCCTGTTTTACATGTTCATCACCACCATAGATATTTTCAAGAGCATCCCATACCTATTTGGGATTTACCTTGTCCTGAACATCAATAAACTCAATGTCAGATAAACTACTAATAAGGGCTTCCATGACTTGCTCATTTTCTTGTATCTCTCTCTTTTGGTCATCGGTGATAGTACCAGTAGGGAAAACATAGACATTCTCAACATAACTCTAGTGTTGAGCACCCATGCTTCTAATGAATATCTTCATCCTATCTATCCATATACCAAAATTTTCCCTATTAAACTTTGGACCTTCCCTCTTCATCATTTGACTGGGATCTTTACCTCAAGCAGTTAAGCTTAAAACACAGAGGACCTAGGGGAAGCTCTGATACCAATTGATAGCTCAATGATGAATGAATAGTACCAAACCGGTACTGAGAGGGGGGGTGAATCAATACAGACAAAAATATAGTCCAAAACCAGTTTGACAACAAATACTCCAAATGACTAGCAAATAGTGACACTGGTTGAAACAGAGTGCAACCGGTAAGACACAAAACAACTGAAACAATCATAAACCAGTTACTCTCTTAGCTTTCCTCTTAGCTCAATACTATAGTACCATTCACCCTCATGCATGAATAGGTAAACTATCATTAGATCTTCACAATAGTTAGTTCAATATGTTTTATAGACAGGCATAAAACACAGAACCATCATATGCTTAATAGGTAATAACAAAGCATCACAAGATAAAAGCATCAAACATGACACACATATTTTCACATGGAAACCCAACTGGGAAAAACCATGGTGGGGATGAATACCCACAAGCTTCTTTTTGAACTCTTTAGAAGTCTGCTCTGTTAGGAGCCTTGTCTGGTTAAACACATTACAATAGGTTCTGCTATGAACCGATCCTGTTAGGGATCACTTGATTAAGGGATGGCTACAATACCCGGTTAAGGGTTAAACTAGGTTAGGGTTACCTTGTTAGAGGATTTCAAGAACTCAATAGCTAAAGGATCTCCAGAGCTCTTTAGCTTCTTAGAACTTAATAACTTTGAGTTACACTGTTAAAGGATTTGTATCAAGTCGGTTAAGGCTACCCTGTTAAGGGATTTCACAACTATTGAAGTGGTTAAAGATCAACAAGATTTGAAATGATCTGGTAAAAACACTCAATGCTAATGCAGATCCGTTTTGGCTCTTCTTCACCTTCTGCACATTCACTTTGCAGGTATCTCTTCTCTCCTTTGGTCTAGCAGGAATCACGTATCACTTCCCTTGGATACACACATACAACTTTTTCCAACAACTTTAGAAAGAAACACAACATCAACCTTATAGGAAACAGACAGGTTGGTAGCAAAAACCCTAAACCCTAAACCTGTTAGGTTAAGCAATTCAAATGGTTCAATCCTGACCATTGTATCATACTGCATTAAATGCAACAATCTTGAATCGATCTCAAGACATTCTCCATCGTCCATTATCCACTGATTTCATGGTGGTTGATAGCCCATCATGAATTATCACCGTTTAACAAACTTCACACATTCCCAAGGTAGATAGGGATAGTCTTCTTCATGCAAGATCCTTCATGTTCACAGGTCTTATGTGGCAACATGATCTATTCTCTGTTATACTGCTAACTCATCACACAAAGATCGCCGATTGAGTCACACAAGCTTGAGGTACTCCAACCATAAATCCTGAAGTGGAAACTACCTACCAACTGGTAGTCATACAATGCTTCCATGTGTCAGTTCCCATAACTATATGCTGGTTCACCTTGAACAAATATACCGCTTCACTTTGGCATATATACCGGTTCACACATATGTCGGTTCTCTCTTCTCACATATCACATATGTCGGTTCACTTCATATCACATATTGTCATCAATGACAACATACAATATCATTATGTCCTTAAATCCTTATACCGGTTCACATAATGCCAACACAATATATCAATGTTATCCAGTCCTAGAATCATATAAAGTTCTATATCCATAATGCATAAAATAAAGCATCCATAATAGTTCCAACATGAAAATCACTGAAATGCTAGGATGGGTCGGGGTAGGGCCTCATAATGTACATGCATTTAGGCACACTGCCTGGAGCTTACTGCTCAAAATATAGTGACCTAGAAGGCTACAACCCTTAGGGAAGGTTCACTACCTTACAAAGATATTTGGACTACAATTCGATAAGATGAACTAAAAAAATCACATATGCTAATGCTTGATGATAGTTCTTGTTAAGCTCATATGTATGCCCTGCAACACTCTTTTCTCAATACACCACACCAAAAGATAAATCTACTTATTCATGCATACACCACTCTCTAATAATCTAGACTCAACACAATCAACCAAAATACAAATATAACATGTATTTATACAAATCATCAACCTTGACTACAAGGTTGACCAAAACCCTCAACACCTAATTACAAAATTACATCACAAGATACATAAATCAACCATTGGACCATTACAATGTCATAGAAAACATAACATATACCTAACTCAACTCCTTGAATGCACACAATCATCAAAGATCTCACCAAGATCAACTGCAACATATTACATCACCAAAATTACTGCATAACATGAAGAATATCACTAGACCCATAAGATCTTCAAGAACACACACAATGATCAATGTGGACCACCAAAACAAATAGGAAATGATTAGGAAACACCAACAGGCATGTTAGAACCATCTATAATATTTGCACCTACACCACTTAATCAAATCTTCATCAATCAACACGCTAACACTCAAGAACTCTTATTAGCAACAACTCAGACAATAAAGATAGATTGCGAAGCATCAAATCATTAACCATCTGAAATGAAGATACACATGAACATCCCAAAGACTCTCCCAAATATGCAACATGAGACATGATCATACTAGGGTACAAAAAATCAAACGCCAAAACACTGCAACACTGAAAACCAATCTCCATACTGGAATCCTCAACTCGATCAAATCATCACATAGCATCATGAAATCAATAATTAATGAAGTATCTCTAGCTGATTTCAGCATAGAAAATAAATAAACCAACCAGATCAACTCACTGCAATCATCTGAATATCAAACAACTCTTCGCAACATAAAAACATAGGAATATGTTGACATCAATGACAACATATCCTAGCAGCAACAATATCCAGCAATCTTTGGATTTGGCATTGATGGAAACATATAAATGAATGTGAAAAAGAATCAATGAAAAGGAATAAATCAACACCAACAAACTCCAACAAACTCCCCCTAAGATCATGCACACAAAGCTCCAAAGATAAGATAGTTTTTCACATGCTTCTCTCCACCTTTGACAATAATGCCAAAGACATAAACAGATCAAGCTTCTCTCCCCAATAGAAGATAGTCTCCCTCTAAGAAGGATAATCTCTCTCCCTTAGGATAGACTCACAAATTTGAACAACACAGTGACTACCCTGACTTGATGCATCTCCATGCACCTAGTTCTCATTAGGAGGGGTAGAGATCCCTAAATTGTCTCTCAAATAGACAAATGTATTTGTAGGAAAAGGATCAGTAAAGATATCTACAATCTGATCCTTTGTAGATACATTCTCTAATTTTACTTCCTCATCACTAACTTTCTCCCTCAAGAAGTGATACTTAATTGATATATGATTTGTTTTAGAGTGCATTACCAGATTCTCAAAAATATTAATAGCACTTGAATTATCATAGTAAATAATAGTAGGCTCATCATATACAACTCTAATCTCTTTCAACATCTTCTTAATCCAAACTACCTAAGTAAATTTGCTAGCAACAACAATGTATTTATCTTCAACAATAGATAGAGATATAGCATATTGTTTCTTACTTTCCCATGAAACCAACTTCTTCCCCAAAAAGAAAGCTCTAGGTAGTACTCTTCTGGTCATTTACATCACCTATCCAATCAAGATCAGTATAAGCACATAACATGAAATCATCATTCTTTGGATACCACAAACCATAATCAACAGTCCTCTTCAAATATCTGAAAATCATTTTCACAAAAATAACATGACTCTCTTTAGGATCAGCTTGAAATCTAGCACAAAGACAAATAACAAGCATAATATCCAATATAGTCTGAGTTAGCTACAAAAGTCCACCAACCATAGGTATGTACAAGGTCTGATTAACTTAATGAGATTCATCTTGCTTAGGCAACTTGCATCCAGTCACCATAGGACTTCCAACATGTTTAGAATTAGCTAACCCAAATTTCTTCAACTGTTCCTTCACATACTTAGACTGAGAAATGAAAATACCTATACTAGTCTATGTAATCTACAATCTTAATAAGAATTTCATCTCACCTGTCATAGACATCTCAAATTCCTTTTGCATATCATCAACAAACTTCATGCTCAAATCATCATCTCCTCCAAAAACAATGTCATCCACAAACACTTCAATAATCAAAATTTTATCATTCTCAACCTTAAAGTATTAATTAATGTCATCACTACCTTTACAAAATCCCAACTGACATTGTTTACATACCATATTAGAAGGATTTATAATTTTAGGCAATTCTCTAACAACTTGAGTAGTACTTATCCTTACCATATAGTCAAAATTAACATGACACATCCTCCTATGCCACAACCAACTTTCATCTATCTGAGCAATCAAACAACTTTTCTCACCGACATGTGAGTGAAAGATATTACATTTTGTCTTAGTCCTTGATGCAATCTCTATACCAGAGGCATTTAGAATCTTGCATTTACCATTCTTGAATTGTAAATCATATCCCTTGTCAACCACTTGTCCAACACTCAAAAGATTATGCTTCAAACCTTTAACATATAAGACATCATTAGTATTATTCTTACCATCAAAATATATAGAACCTCTACCATGAATCACACAAGCTTTATCATCTCCAAATCTCACTATACCACCATCGTACCTTTCTATATTCACAAATTTAATTTTATCACTTGTCATATGATGTGAACAACCATTGTCAATTACCCATTCATCTTTCTCTTCAATCTTTGTAGCCACATCTTTCTCCTCAACAATTCAACTTGTAGGATTCACTAGTACTTGATCATCTTCCTTGATAGAAATAAATACAAATTTGTCTCCTAAATGCTCATTCTTAGATTCCTCATCTATCACACCTTCACCAACATCATAATAACATCTTTTATGATATATGTACTTCTGGTTAAGATTATAAGTCTTATCATACTTATCATGTTTCTCATATCTATCATGCTTATCATACTTAAACATTCTTTTAGGACACCTAGAAGCAAAATGTCCTATCTTATTACAAGAGAAAAATTTCAAAGGTAAATTTCCATCATACTTACCAGCTCCCTTAGGCAATCTTTGAGAAATAAGTGCTTCCTGTTCTTCCATCTCTCTCATTTCTCTTTCATATTTTGACACCCTAGATGAATTCTCTCCTGGATCATGCTTTAGCTTCTGAGATATAGAGCCTTTAAATGCAGTCTCATATTTACCATGTGACTCACCAAATTCTCTCAACTCAAATGCAACTAACTTACCTATGAACATGTCTCTTGTCACAGTAGTCACACTTAAGATCTCATCAATAGCAGCAACTTTAGCTTTGTAAGCAGAAGGCAAGGATCGCAATACCTTAGCAACAATCTCATCTTACTCAAGAGTTCCACCAGCACATTTGATTCATAACAAGTTCATTCACTTTAGCCATAAATGATGTTATGTTATCATCTTCTCCCATCTTCAATGTCTCATACTTTAATTTCCTTTCAAACTCTACAACTTAGCAACTTTAACTTGTGTATCTCCTTCATACAAGATCTCTAACTTTTTCCAAATCTCATGTGAAGTTGAAAGTCCCATCACATTATTCATATCTAAATTCTTCAAGGTACTCAGCAATGCTTCTTTAGCTTTTATGTTATGTTTAGCTTCCTTGATTTCATCAACAATAATCAGTCCATTCAGAGGAACATTGTAAGCATTTTTTGTAATCTTCCAATAAACTTTAAGTGGACCTCCATCTAATCCTTCCATACAATATAGTTATTTCCATCAAATCAAAGACTCTCCTTCTTGAACACATAGGTTTCCATCCTAGATCTTCTCAAGCATTCAAGCTTCTTCTAAAGGATCTAGCTCCAGTACAACTTGATGGCAACAACAAGGAAGTAAAACTGAGAGGGGGGGTTGAATCAATTTTCACCGGATTAAATAATTTAAGCACTATCTTAGATCTAATCAACTATAGAAAAAAAGAAAGATAACAACAATAACAACAACACACATAACACCAATATTTTTGATGTGGAAAACTTGGTCAAGGGAGAAAGCACGGTGGGAACCTACCCACAATGAGATGATACACTGTAGTAGTATGTTTAAATATTACAATGGGGAATGTAGATGCATTCAGGCACTTTGCCTAAAGCTCACTTCCTAGAGCTCATTGCTCAAAATATAATGACCCAGAAGGCTACAACCCTTAGGGAAGGTTCACTACTTTACAAAGATATTTGTACTACAATCTGGCAAAGATGAAATGCAAAAATAGCATCTGCTAATGCTTGATAACAGTTCTAGTTAAGCTCATATGTCTGCCCTACAACACTCTCTTCTCAATACACCACACCGAAAGATAAATTCACATATTCACACATCCATCACTCTCTGATAATGCAAACTCAACACCATCAACCAAATTACAAATATAACACCTATTTATACAAATCATCAACCTTGACTACAAGGTCGGCCAAAATCCTCAACACCTAATTACAAAATTACATCACATGATACATAAAACAACCACCAAACTAGTATAATGTCATATACAACATAGCATAGACCTAAATAAACTCCTCAAACATACACCATCACCAGAATTCTCACCAAGATCAACTGCAACACGTTACATCACCAAAATTACTGCATAACATGAAGAATATCACTAGACCCATAAGATCTTCAAGAACATGCACAATGATCAATGCGAACCACCAAAACAAATAGGGCATGATTGGGAAACACCAACAAGCTCGTTAGAACCATCTCCAATAGCTGCACCAACACCACAATAAAATTTTCATTAATCAACACGCTAAAACTCAAGAACTCTTATCATCAATAACTCGGACAAGAAATATAGATTGCAGAGAATCAAATCATGAACCATCTGAAATGAAGATACACATGAACATACCAAACACTCTCCCAAATCCACAACATGAGATATGATCATACCAAAGCACAATAAATCAAACACCAGAATAGTGCAACATTGAACACTGAAAACCAATCTCCATACCATAATCCTCAACTCGATAAAATCATCACATAGCATCATGGAATCAATAAAGAATGAAGTATATCTGGTTGATCCAGCACAGAAAATAGATAAACCAACTATATCAACTCACTGCAATCACTAGATCAACAAACAACTCTCTACAACATCAAAACATAGGAATATGTTGACATCAATGACAACAACATATCCTAGCAACAACAATATCCAACAATATGGTTTATCCATAAGAAAATATTACTTTATTACCCAAATATTCTTCTAGTCTATCTTATTAAGAGATCTATATCCTTGACATCCTTCTGTAATCGAAATCCCCTTTTTTGGAACTCATTTATGTATTTTTGTACAATTTTCCCTTTCCTTTTCTTAAATTAATTTCATTACATCACACACTTATGTCATATAGGATAAAAATGTTTATTTGATGGCCCTTTGAATGCCTCCCATCAATAAATTAGAGGTACCTTTCTACAATTCAAGAATAATGTTTATTGTTCATACTGTAGACGTATAAAAATGACCACTTTCTTAAGTGAATATTTAATATTTATTTTAACCCCATTCCTCTATTTAATTAAATTCTATTTTAATTAAATTATTCACATTCATCTATTTAATTAAATAAATTACTCAATTTATTTAATTAAGTTCACCTAAGCCTTTTCTAACCTTTAATTAAATAAATTACTTTATTTAATTAATTCCCTTTTCTCCCTTTTTAATTAAATTTACATTTAATTAAATTGTTCATTGCAAGTAAATAAATATAATTTATTTATTTAAATCCCCCACTTGTATTTATGCAAGTTGCTTTTATTTTGTTGAAATAAAGTAATTTATTTTAATTAAAATTACCCTCCACCCACTTGCACTTTTCTACATATCCCATTTGCCTATCTAAGCCCCCTTCTAGATTCTTATAATCCCTTCCAATTTAGCCTAACCCATCTCCTAAATTTTGTTACATCCCTAAACAAAGGGAAGTCACTTCTCAAACCCTCAAAGTCTTTGAAAACCATTAAAGGCTTTATGTCTTCAACAAGTTAACCTTGAAAGTCTTTCAAACCATTAATGGTTAACTCAACCCTCTTACATGATTAGAGACTTTCTATCTAACTTAACCTTCATCTAACCCAAGGGTCTCATCAAGAATTCATTACTTTGACCATAGTTATCCCTTTAACCCTTGCACAAGAGTTTATCCTTTGGGTAAAATCTTTATCCAATGGATAAACCTAACCTAACCTTAACCCTTACCTCCTAAGGTAACCATGAGGTCTTCTCAAGTATTTAATGCTTCTTACATCTCCTCTCAAGCAGTCTCTTGTTGACAATTGTCACCATTTCATTGGTGAAAATTGTAAACATGGATTGATAGCTTTCAATCTTGGCCCTTGATAAGATTATCCAATCTTGACCATTCATTGCCCTATTTTTCCTATAAATAGAGCCCTTCTTCTCTCATTTTCATATCCAAGTCTTTAGTATCCAACTTATAGACATTTTATTAAGCATCTAATCTGATCATTTTTAAATCAAGCATTTAGCCTCTTTTGAATAGAAATCATCTTGATAATCATTTTAGGAAGCATTTCTATTATCATTGCATTCTCATATTAGACTAGTATATCATGTTAGGATAGATTTTACTAATCTTTCATGTTATCATCATATCCATGCTAGTTTAATTCATACTAGATTTAATATCATGCACAACTAGGAATGCACTCAAGTTAAGTTGATCAACATCCCTCGTTCTCATGGTTGTCATCCCTAAGTCACTTTGCTCGGTGGTCTGAGAGAAAAGGAATTGGCTTGAGGGGTTTTGTGAGATAGAGAACAACGAAACATCCCTTGGGAAGTTAAGTTATTCAATATAACTCCATAACTTGCACCAAGAGTCCCATTGGTGTGTAGACTTGTCAAGAAACCAAAATTCAAGTTTCATCCCCCCACTTCTCTCACACACATTTTTGGTACCCATCATGTGGCAATACCCCATAAATAACATCATTTTTGATACAGGAATAATATTGCATGTACGTGGAAAAGCTAAGTTAGCGCGTTGGTACCTTCTTGTAGTGCATCTGTGTCATTTGTCAGTACATCTTGCTTACTATTTAGCGCATCAGACCGAAACCTTAGCACATCCAGTAGTCAGACTAGTGCTTAACACTTCCTCTTGTAATTGATAAATCTTAGCTCATTGAAATATCAGTTCAGCGCATCCAAGCAATAGTTTAGTGCATCGGGCCCACTTATTAGCTCATAGGTAGTTTTCTGTAGCGCATAGGTTCTACAGTCTAGTACATAGCTGTAACAGGTAGAAAAACACAATTTCTAACTGAGGCAAAAAGTTAGGCTTGTATAAGCTCACATTAAAATCTAAATCTTTCACTAACTGATATTTGGCTGCACGTTACTAATCTCTATTTTTGCAGGTTGGAGGAGTTCATTTTTTTTAAGCATTTGATTATTTTTGTTTCTAACTTTTTCTAAGTTAGTTATTAAAAATATTCCATTTCCTTGTTAGTAAAGAGAGTAAACTCATTTTCATTTGGTGTTACTTAAAAAGAACAAAAGTCATTTTTTTTGCTTTCTTAGGAAAACACACTTCAATTTTGGGCTATAAAAAGAACAAGGAAAAATTTACTTTCTTACAAAAAGTTTAAAATGAACTTCACCATCCTTTGGTGTTTAAAAGGATCCACTTTATTTTGTAAAGGTAAAAGAACCTCAATTTTAAATTCTATGAAAAGCAAAAGAAGGAAATATTTTCCCTATTCGAATTTACTTTTGTTGACCAGATCTCAATTTGCTTTGTTGACCAGGTTAATTCAAGAGTTTATTTTGGAAATACACACTTTTGCTATGGGGAATTAAAAAGAACACCATGCTTTTTGGAGCAAAATCTCCAAGTAGAAGTTAGAAAATCCTTGCCTTGAAGGATAAAAAGAATCTTTTTTGATTTGCCTCGAATGTGGAAGGTATATGCTCTCCTCTTAACTGGGTGATGAAAAAGACAAACCACTCTTATGCTTTATTCATTTCAAGTACTTAATTTCTTTAGCAGGCCTGCCCTCCCGAGTTGCTCTTAGAGTGTCATTTAAATGGTCAGTGAAAGGGGAATGACCTAAGTGGGAAATGACTTTATCGCCAAGTGTTCCAACCCACTATAATCAAAAGTGGAGGTTGACGAAAGTCCCTTCAATGGTTTTGCTTAGCGATTAGCCTTCCCCCAGTATCTTTAAGATACGTAAAGCCTTTGTTCTAAAGGTTGGGAATCCTCCCAAGGGATTTTATCACTAAAAACTGAACATGAAGCCTAATTATGAACTTTAGCAATAGAAACTTTGAGCCAAGTTAGTCACCAAACATCTTCAATATCACAGTGCAAGGGTGGGGAAGAATCCGCCCCCAAGATCACTCACCATATATCTCCCAAGATAACTACCCAATTGTGAAGCAATTCGCTTTGGGTTAATTTCTAGAAAAAAGCAAAAATACAGGCACTCTCTAGGGAGTGACATGACTGTTTGAGCTGACAGAGTATCGAGACTAGTGGGCTATGGTATTGATAATGACCCTTGAATAAAGAGTCTGTTTGATTTGTCTTCTTTGTATCCAAACATGTAAAAACATTGGGGATTTGAACACATCCTTACAGAGCATACACTATCTATTTAGCATAAGCAAAATTGGTTGTCTCTTTCATGCTGTGTTTTCAATTTATATTTTTAGAAAATCATCCATCAAAATCAAACAGGTGTTGAAAATTCCAAGAAAATAAAAAACAGAGCAATCAAGGTAGTTTAGCGCATAAGAGAAACCTCTTAGTGAATATGAAACATTCTCTAGCGCATATAAACCACATCTCAGTGCTTTTATTGATCAAGTTAGCGCATAACAATTGTCTTCTTGGTAGACATTTCACTAGCACTTTTTGATACCATATTAATGCTTTAGAGCATCAACCTACCGCATTGGGGGGAAAATTTAGCGCTTATTCAGGACATATCAAAGCATAATCATCCCAATTAAAACAAATTTCAAAATCATGAGTTAGCACGTAACATAGGCAGCTTAGCGCATAGGGAACTTTTGGTAGCGCATCTAGGTCATACCTTAGCGCATCTGGTCTCTATTTTAGCGCATAGTTAAAACACAAAAAATAGAGAGTGAACCAAATAGTTTTGGAAAATTTTATCATCAGTCCTAGATACCCTTTTTGACCTTTTGCCAAACTCACCAATCAGAATTTGAACCAAAACATCAGAGAAAATATTCCAACAATCAAGCAAACATCCTTAGAGAAAAATTGTCAAGTCTAAAACTAGCTACAGATAAGACTTTATCCAAACAAAATCAGGTACTACCATCACATTGATCAAAAGGTCCACCATCTAAATGGATTCTATCAAACAATCATACCTAGTTTAAACTTAAGTCATCAAATCAAGTCCCCATATCGTGAGATTCTTATCCATATCATTTGATGCACTTTGTCATGGAGGTGAATCTAACTAAACCTCTACTCGATAAAGTAGGCTTAAGTTTTCAAATGAAGTATCCTAATCCAAACAATCAAAGGAAACCATTGATCACTCGTGTATGACCACTCCTCATATTTTGAGAAGAAAAAGTCTTCATCACAAAACTAAGTTGAAGAAACGACAACTTAGTTCCAAAACACTTGTCAAACAGAACAAATTTTTCTACATAAATCATCAACTCTTCAAATCACATCACACCTTTCTCTATCATATGTGGTTGTATCTTCAAGGTAAATCAAATTAATTTGACAAAGAACCCTTAATAAGCAGAGCTTACATTCAGAAAGTGACATTTAGTCAACATCTATATCGAGGAGGAAGAATCAACCCCGCTTTCTTTCCACAAGTTTCAATCACTTATAACGTAGCTCGACCCAAACCACCAACCCCTGAACAAGTAGAAGAGAAGTTTGTTCCTTTTGTCACAGAAAGATTCTACTAGATGTCCATTGTCACTCACTCTCAACAAAACAAGCAAAGTGAACTGCAACCAGAGTCAAGTATAAGTCATCGATTATCAAACCCTTTCGATTATACTGATCTGGGAGAAACAGAGATCACTGAGGAACTTCTCCAAGAATTTCAAGAAAAACCCTCATTCCAAAAACTTATGGAGAGACTCATAGAAGCTGACAAAGAAAAATATATGCTCATGTTAACAAGCAAAGGAGTTAGACTTCCTAAAGACTTCGATACTTAAATATTTAGAACAAGGTCTCAAAATTATGCTTATCAAGAACAACAGAGAGAAGAGGAAACACGTGATCTTGAAAACATACCCGAACAACAAAACATACCTGAACAACAAAACATACCCGAACAAAAAAACATACTCTTTCGAACCCATGTGTCTATCCAAATTACCAGCATCACCAAAATCTCATGAACAACCTTCTGCATTGACACATCAAGCAACACAGCCCATCACCAAGTTTGATGGCAAGTTTATTCAATTGGGCACACTAGCACATGAATCACAAGAGAAAGACATCCTTAGCTGGCTATACAAGGATGAGGGAGAAGACAAAGCTGCTACTATGGAGGTAGCCATACCAACACAATAGTATGGAAAAGGATTCCTAATTATATAACGGATGGGATACAATGACAAGGGACCCATAAGCAAGTGTGAAGAAGGCATTAGAGAACCATTGGACCCTCCTTCACAATTTTCTTGAGACAAAACAGGACTGGGATATGGACACAACATACCCCCAAGGCAAAAACAAAATAAATATCAAAAATCTCAGTGGAAACCAAAGAAGAAATGCAATGAGGACTGATGGCAAGAGGAACTACACCAAGTAGCAGAAACAATAAGGAAAGAGCAAGAACACCAAAAAAAGAAATGATAGGAGGAGCTAATCATTCAAGGAGAAGAAGCCTCTTATGAGGAAGTGCACCATGTTTAGGAACCTATTCAAAACAAGGTAGAATCACCTCCTAAAGAAATCACTACTCCCTAAGGAGAAATAGTGTATGAACAAATGCAAAAAGTACAAGCAATTTCTGATTTGGAATCAGAGAAACCTACTAGACTGGTATCAATTATCAAGGATCTCTTTTCACCTTACAACATACCAGTCAGCAACACTGAAAGACTCTGGGACAATACTTCTGAAACTAATTCTAATGACTATGAATGGGGCAGGTGTTCAAATGTTACTGAAGATGTCCCTAAAGGTGCTATACATACACCCCTTTCTTAGGAAGGACAAGGCACAAAGTCTAGATTTCTTGAATTTGGTCCACAACATATCTACGAAGCTAAGGAAAATGAGCAGCGACACTACGAGCAAGTCTACGTGGAAGATGATACCATCAAAGACCTTGACAATATCATTAACTTACCCAATATCCTAGATAATCTTAATGATACCTCTATCATGACACATACCGCAACCGACCTCGACCCACCAAATGATTCTTTACCGCTAGTATTTCCTGATTTAATAGACTGGAATGAACCTGAACACCATGACATACCTATTTTACCAGATGATGAATTCATTGTCCACTACCTATGTATTGTCAACCCAGAAATAGACTCTACCAGTGAACAAAATAATAATATCTACAATCAAGAGGGTGCCAAGTCTCTCAATCACAAAAATGAAAGAAATAAAGGATCTAATGTTGAAAACCAGTCAATGGCAACACTAGATCGCAAAAAAGTCAAAATAAAGGATGCATCTAAGGGTGAAAACCTTTTTAAGGCACCTAAGGATGGGAGACTTGACACTTTTCCTAAACACTATCAGGAGAGATCACCAATATTGATTGAGCTCAATCAATCAATCAACATTGGTACAAAAGAAGTAGCTAGAAACATACACCTGGCAGAATCTCTAACAGAAGAAGAAAAACCAGAGTTTATCAGATTCTTCAAAGAAAAGAAAATCAATTTTGCTTGGTCCTATGCTGATATGCTCAGAATAGATCCAAACTTAATCATGCATCATTTATCTATTTCTCCAGGAGCTAAGCCAGTCAAATAAAAGTTAAGAAAGATGAATCCACATGTAGCATTAATGGTCAAAGTTGAACTAAAGAAGTTGTTAGATGTCAGATTCATTTGACCTATAGACTATGTTGAATGGAATTCAAACATTGTACCAGTTTCAAAACTAGATGGAAGCATCAGAATATGCACATATTTTAGAGATGTTAACAAAGCCTATCCAAAGGATGACTTTCCTTTGCCCAACATAGACATAATTGTAGACCTCACAGTAGGACATGCAATACTATCATTAATGGATGGTTTCTCTGGCTATAATCAAATCAAGATAGCCCCAGAGGATCAAGATAAAACAACATTCACCTATCCTTGGGGGACCTATTGTTGGAATGTTATGCCTTTTGGCTTGAAGAATGCTGGGGCAACTTATCAAAGAGCAATGATGACAATATTTCATGATATGATGCATACCTTCATGGAGGACTATGTAGATGATTTACTGGCTAAGTCATTCACCCAAGAAGAACATCTAGGCATATTAGATAAAATCTTTCAAAGATTGGAAAAATTCCAAGTCAGGATAAACCCTAAGAAGTGTGTCTTCGGGGTAACATCAGGCAAGTTATTTAGGCTACATTGTGTCCACAAAGGGTATTAAAGTAGATCCAGCAAAGGTATAGGCCATCATGGAGCTTCCACCTCCTAATAAAATTAGTCAACTCAGATCTCTACAAGGATTACTACAATCAATCAGGCGATTCATAGCCCAACTAGCAGATAAAAGTTTACCATTCAATCATCTGATACATAAGAACATACCATTCAGATGGGAAGCCAAGTGTGCAGAATCATTCTATCAAGTCAAGCAATATCTAATGAACCCACCAGTTTTGGTACCACCAATAGCAAGGAAGCTACTCATTCTCTACACATCAACAATGAACATATCATTGGGGGCACTATTAGCACAAGAAGATCAAGAAGGCAAGGAACGAGCTATTTATTACATCAGCAGAACATTAAATGGATATGAGCTAAATTACACATTCATTGAGAAGGCTTGTTTAGTTGTAGTCTTTGCCTCTCAAAAGTTATGACATTACATGCTAGCTCACACAATTAAGATGGTAGCAAAAATTGATCCTCTCAAGTATTTACTCAGCAAAGTAGCTCTCACTGTCCAACTGGCTAAATGGGTCATGATTCTCAATGAGTTTGATATCCAATACAAAGAGCGTCGAGCTATCAAGGGACAAGTAATTGCATATCAATTAGCTAAAGCACCAATACCAGATAAGCAACCAATGAGGATAGAATTTCTGGACAGGGATGTCCTTACTATTACACCCAAACAATAGACCCTATACTTTGACGGTTCCTATACACAACTTGGCTCAGGTGTCGGCATCTTGTTCATTACTCCTGAAGGGCACACCATTCCAAGATCATATAGACCCATGTTTCCATGCACCAATAACATCACTGAGTATGAAGCCCTAGTCAAAGGAATCAAAATGGTTGTAGAATCGAGAATTATGGAATTGAAAGTCTATGGAGATTCCCAACTAGTTATAAATTAGATCAACAATGAATATCAGACAAAAGATGACAAGATGCTTCCATACAAAATAATGGTAGATGACTTCAAACAATACTTTGTACATATCACCTTTGAGCAAATACCAAGGTTGGACAATAGAGCGACCGATGCAATGGCTATTATCACTTCATTGCTACAAATTCTAGAGCAACAAAGTTGTTATGAGTTCCTGGTAGAGCAACTATTTTCCCTAGCCTATGACAATTCTGCCTCCCATGTTATCTATGCCTTAATCAATTCAGACTCTCCTTTATATAGGACAATCTATGAGTACCTTAAAACCAATACCCTACCCATTGACCTATCTCATAATCCAAAACACAATTTTATCCAACAAGCCGCCCATTATACTTTAATCGCTGATACCCTTTACCATTGAGGTCTAGATGGTACTCTTCTTTGTTGTCTTGATCATAATGAATCTGACTCTGGTTTACATGAGCTTCATGAGGGTATCTATGGCACACATTCAAGTGGTCCTACTCTCACTAAAAAACTTTTGAGAATGGGATATTACTGGCCAACAATGGAGAAAGACTCTTATCAATTTGCAAAGAGATATCCTAAGTGCCAAATCCATGGCAATCTTATCTATGCACCAACACAAGAGTTGCAGCCATTTACAATGTCTTGGCCTTTTTGTCAGTGGGGACTTGATTTAGTAGGGAAAATACATCCTTCCTCTTAAAATGGACACAAGTTCATTATCACTGCAACAGAGTATTTTACAAAATGGATTGAAGCAGTCCCAATGACCATAGTAACTGGAAAGCAAATTGCCTCTTTTATTGTCAATTATCTAATTTGTAGATATGACATTCCCAGTTCTATTATCACAGACAATAGACGTCCCTTCAAAAATCAAGATGTGTGAGAACTATGTGAATGATTCAAAATCTAGCATCATTTCTCTACACCTTACTACCCACAGGGGAATGGTCAAGCAAAGGCATCAAATAAAACAATCTTGAAAATCCTAAAGAAGGCAGTAAATGATGCAAGTAAGGATTGGCATGTGCAACTCAATCCGGCACTCTAGGCATACAAGACTAGCATCAGGACACCTACATGATCTACACCATATTCATTGGTGTATAGATTAGAAGCAATTTTACCACTTGAGGTAGAAATTCCATCACTCAGAGTATCTTTAAAAGGCCTCATTCTAGATGAGGAGTATTGGGTAAACCAATTGCAGGAACTAGAGCTTCTGGATGAAAAATAACAACATGCCTATAATCATCTCAAAGCATACCAGCAACGCATGTGCAAAAGCTACAACCACAAATTCATCCCTAGGATTTTTAAATTTGATGATCTTGTACTCAAAGAAAATCCCAGAAATCAACAGGATCGAGAAAAGAAGGGGAAGATTGAACCTAACTGGTTAGGTCCCTATGTTATCATATCAACCTATGGATTAGGCACCTATTAGCTAACAACCTCAGAAGGTGATGTTCTCGATGAACCAACCAACAACATCCATCTGAAGAAATTCTATACTTGAGTGGTCTAATGCATGGAAAAAGTGAAAAATACAAAAAAAATTGAAAAATTAGAAAAACAACAAAAAGATGCAATAAAAACAAGTGGTGAAAACCTAGCAACAGACGCTATTTGTGAGGGAACAACTCCTCTATATATCATTACTCATATCTTTTTTCATCCAAAGTCAAAGATAATGCTATTACTCAACACTTTATACAGATCATTATCCTAGACACACTTAGTGTAGTCACTGTCCTTGCTTATCTGAAGATCCATTCATTATATCCCACTATGGCTTGGTAATCACTGTAAATATCCACATCGATTGGTATCTATAGCTAGGGGAAGTGTTCCTCTGACTTCAAACATTCTAGCAAAAAGAAAACATGAATCACAGCACTCCAAGAAAATCCTGTCAACAGCAGCTCAGCAGCCAAGAAAACAAAACACTGATCCAATTAACAACATCAACACACACATGATGGATGATTTTTTGAAATATAATTTGTTTACATCTCGCATGAAGTTTTGACTATTTTTCACTTCAAATTTTTAATCATTGGATCTCCGGAATTTCTCAAAGATGCATCACGCTAGAGAACATCGCAGGGGAGTCTAATACTTTTTGTTTCTCTGTCTGTGAGGCGATCACTTGTACTATGCAAATTTTGTCTTGATACGTGATTAGAAACATATCATTAAAGACATTGTTCTACTTTGTACATACAAATGATTAAATCTTGTCTGTTTATATGCAAGCAACACTTAGGTCATCTTGGTTTAATTATACCTCGACATTTGTGTCGTCTTGCAATATCAAAATCCATGTAAGTTCTACTTAGGTCACTATGGTTCAATTATACCATTATTCTTGTATAAACTCCCAACATATCAAAAGCTCAATGATGATAAACAAAAATAAATCAAAAAAATGTGACTACACAGGAATGACAACAAGAAAAAGAGGGTGATCATTTAGTTGCATATCATTTTATACTTACATTTAGCTGCACATCATTATCATCTTAATCTTGCATTAGTTGCATATCATTTTAAATCTCATATCATATCATCATCATACATCTCATTTTCAAGATACATCTCACATCATACATCTCATTTTCAAGATACATCATCATCATACATCTAATTTTCAAGATACATCTCACATCATACATCTCATTTTCAAGATACATCTCACATCATACGTCTCATTTTCAAGATACATCTCACATCATACATATCATTTTCAAGATACATCTCATATCATATCATTATCATACATCTCATTTTCAAGATACATCTCACATCATACATCAACAAAATCAAGATAAACAAATCATCATCATATTTCCATCGTTATCGCTCATACATCATAATCAAAAATCAAAAGCATTACCATCTAAGCATTACATCATCATCATCACAACATCATATCAATGCATATCATAAAACATCATCCATAACACATCACATGTGAGTCAGAGAAATTAGTGCCATATATATATATATATGTATCTAAAAAATGGTCGCAATATACAAGGGATGTCATGTCTATCAAAATGCAGCAAAATGATCAAAATACAATAGAGACAAGTCTCTTAGGTATGACTATCTCCTGAGGCTGATGGTCTCACCATAGATGTCCCAGCTTTAGGATCTCCAGGTGGATCATGTTGAGAAGGCCCTGTAACACCTCTTCTCTATGTCCTCATCTGACTTCGAGCTGATTGACTGGCTGCAGAGCTAGGAGAACTATGCTTTCTAGAGACTAGCTCCTCATATAATCACCTATAGTACTCAGCCTCCTTGGTCGTATATTGTATCTCCCTCAATGTGTCTCTCATAGGGGCACCACATGTTTCTCATTGCAGTTTCTCTGCAAGCTCCTATGCTCAACCCCGACACTCTCTCTGTATCCCGCTCTACTGTAATCTGTGTAATTTGGCGCTGCTATGCTAGCACCTGTGCCTATAGCTGCTACACTGTGACCTGCAAGGCTCTAATTTGAGAATCCTTTAGATGGCTAGGTACCCTAATCTGAATGGGTACCTATGTCATACTCCCACCTATACATGTCCCTGTCTAAGGCACCGGTGGCGGTAGAACATCTGATCTCCTCCTCTGGGTGAGTCACCTCTCATCCTCTATACCTCTTGTAGCCACTAACACTGCACGTACCCTACCAGTACCACCAACACCAAGGAGTAGTCCTCCTCCTCTCCCTCCATCTCCACCTTGTCCTCTATCTCATCCTCTATCCCTCCCTCTGTCACCACCTCATCCTCTCTCTATCCCCAAAAATTCTCTATCTCCCCCACATCCTCCCCCACCTCCTCCATCACCTCCACCATCATCCCCACCTCCCTCTCCAACCTCCTCTCCCTCCTCATCTCTCTGTCTAATCCCCCCTCACCTCTCTGGCTGCTCATCCTCCTGATCATCAAAAGTTGGTATCATCTCTACTGGATCCAATATCTGTGCCACTACATGTGCGGCAAAGTAGGTCGAGAACTGCTCTGTCATCCCCGCATCAACAACCCCAACTCTGTAATCCTAGATCTGTCCTACTAGTGTCATAAAACTCCTCTACTACATCTATGCTATCCACTATGGGCCCCACTTAGGCACATCCTATCTTCGGCAAGCATATAGGCAATCTCCCTACAGCATCCCCTATTGTCTCCCATACTGCCACTGCACACAACTATGGAAGAATAGCTCGATAATAAAGGGCATCCACCCAATCAGATATCTAGACATATAAACATAGGGCATCTATAGCCCATCCTCTGCCCATACCTTGCAGTCCATATACGGTCTCCAGATAACCGTATCAATATCATGTAATGCTCTCCGCCAATGCTCTAGTTTGCCCAGCTTGTGCTAGATAACTATCCCTGTATATCCATATGCATAGTCCCATCCAATTGTCCTATCCCTATCTGCAAGTGGTCTCATCATGGGAATGTGCTCCCAAGCCCACACCTGTAATAGTCTCACTCTAGCTGACAAACTTTTGTATCCTAGATACACCACCTAGTGAAGCTCCCTGTAAAGGTGGGATAACATGCAGGACCCCCATACAAATGTGCGTCCCTATGTAACCATTTCCTCCAACACTAAACCCCATCCAATAACTATTCCCTTTGACTTGCAGTCGGGACACAAGAATCCACCAATAAAAACTACTAGAATAGAGGGTAGAGGAGCATAATCAAGATCCACAAACTCCTGCCATGGGATCTCATATCCACAAATCTGATCATCATGGAAGATGTGACAAAGAGCCTCTATCCCACCCTCCTTAGTTTTCTTGTATGGCAACAAGGCCCCCACAATTGGAACCCGCAGAATGCGATAACAGTCCTTAGGTGTGAGTGTTATCTCACCAATAGCCAAATGAAATGTGTTTGTATCACTATTCCACCTCTCTGCCAAAGCTGTCAACAAACCTCGGTTAATGATATACTGAGGCATGTCTAATAACAAAGTCAAGCTGCATCTCTCAATTACATCCCTATTGGCCTGTGTCAATCACGGAATCAATGACCATGGTCAGGGAAATCACTCTCGTGACTAAAGTACACCAAGATGTGCCTGCAAAACAACAAATGTCCATCATCAGTTCCCACATCTATCTGATATATCCAATGAAAACAAAATCAACTTGAAACAATGAGAATTCAAATCAAGTTCCATTTCAAAAATCAAATCCCATATCGAAATCAAATCAAAATCCATATTGAAAAATCATATCAAAGACCCATATTGAGAAATCATATCAAACACCCATATCAAGAAATCATATCAAAGACCCATAACGCAAGCAACTCAAAAATCCATATCAAGAAATTATATCAAAGACCCATAACACAAACAACACAAAAATCCATATCGCAAGAATCATATCAAGAACCATATCGAAAATCATGAATCAAAACTCATATCGAACATCAAATTCAATCACAAGGCAAAAATAAAAGATTCACATCAACAAAAAATTAGGATCCTCATTCAAACAATCAATTGGCTTGACACTTCATACACAATAGAAATTTCAGCAGACTCTCAATCAAGACTCAGACATCATCACAGCAGGCAAAACATTGGCTTGAAACCCATCCAAAACACTCAACAGGAACCTATTCACCCCCAAGCCCTCTATCTCATCTATTTTCCCCCGCAACGCATTCTCCAAAATCATTTCTGCCAACTTTTTTACCCCATGCACTAAAGCAGTCTTTCCACGCGCTAGGCTGCTAGACATGCACTAACCTACTCCATCCATGTGCTAAAATATTTCTTCTATACACTATCAAACTCAATGTGCTATTCTACAATGCCATTGCGCTAAAATATTTCTTCTACGCGCTAACCTATTCAATGCGCTAGCCTAACTTCCACATGTGTAACCCTGTTTCACCTATGCGCTAAATAACCCTATGCGCTATCTTGTACCTACGATGCACTACAAGACCAACCTAGGATGCTACCCTAGTTACAAAACCCTATGCACTACGAGGCTTATCATAGGCGCTACACGAGACACCCTACGTGCTAAAACGATAAAATTGGAAACAAAAAATAAAAAACGTGACTAAATTCGACAAAATAAAAAACACATAGGGCAAAATTAGGATGACTTACAGGTGGACCATACGTAGTAGGCCTCTGGTATCGATGAATGCGCTCAAAACAGTGAGAAGCATAAGGCGCTGACATTTTGTCACTCTCCACGTGTCACCCTCACAAAAAGTCAAATGTGCAAATGATACAAATAAGATCACTTCTTACCTTTTTATAGGGTAAAAGTCAACTAGGGTTAGGAGGTGGGGCATGTATTTTTCTCATTTTATCACTTTTAACCTTTTCAAACATCATTTTTTGGGAGATGAATCAATTCCAATGCATTCAACTCAGTCAAAATTTCAAAATGCAATTAATTCAAAAACGCTTATCAAATCAACAAATTTTTCAAAATCCTTGATTCATCTCCCAAGGGGGCATCATCAATATCGTTCATAAAATTTGGGGCACGACATCATCATATTGACATCTCCACACAAAAATCATATCCGAAAATTTTTCTTTGAATTAACATGTGCACACACGTCACTTCAAAGAGGGGCAAAATGTACACGTATAAAAATGACCACTTTCCTAAGTGAATATTTAATATTCATTTTAACCCCATTCCTCTATTTAATTAAATTATTCACATTATTCTATTTAATTAAATGAATTACTTGCTTTATTTAATTAGGTCACTTAAGCCTTTTCTAACCTTTAATTAAATAAATTACTTTATTTAATTAATTCCCTTTTCTCCCCTCTTAATTAAATTGTTCATTTCAAGTAAATAAATATAATTTATTTATTTAAATGCCCCACTTGTATTTATGCAAGTTTCTTGCATTTTCCTACATATCCCACTTGCCTCTCTAAACCCCCTTCTAGATTCTTCTAATCCCTTCCAATTTAGCCTAACCCATCTCCTAAATATTGTCACATCCCTAAACAAAGGGAAGTCACTTCTCAAACCCTCAAAGTCTTTGAAAACCATTAAAGGCTTTATGTCTCCAACAAGTTAACCTTGAAAGTATTCCAAACCATTAATGGTTAACTCAACCCTCTTGCATGATTAGAGACTTTCTGCCTAACTCAACCCTCATCTAACCCAAGGGTCTCATCAAGCATTCATTACTTTGACCATGGTTATCCTTTTAACCCTTGCACAAGAGTTTATCCTTTGGGTAAAATCTTTATCAAATGGATAACCTTAACCTAACCTTAACCCTTACCTCCTAAGGTAACCATGAAGTCTTCTCAAGTATTTAATTCTTCTTACATCTCCTCTCAAGCAGCCTCTTGTTGACAATTGTCACCATTTCATTGGTGAAAATTGTAAATATGGATTGATAGCTTTCAATCTTGGCCCTTGATAAGATTATCCAATTTTGACCATTCATTGCCATGTTTTTCCTATAAATAGAGCCCTTCTTATCTCATTTTCATATCCAAGTCTTTAGTATCCAACTTATAGACATTTTATTAAGCATCTAATCTAATCATTTTTAAATCAAGCATTTAGCCTCTTTTGAATAGAAATCATCTTGATAATCATTTTAGGAAGCATTTCTATTATCATTGCATTCTCATATTAGACTAGTATATCATGTTAGGATAGATTTTACTAATCTTTCATCTTATCATCATATCCATGCTAGTTTAATTCATACTAGATTTAATATCATGCATAACTAGGAATGCATTCAAGTTAAGTTGATCAATATCCCTCATTCTCATGGTTGTCAGCCCTAAGTTACTTTGCTCAATGATTTGAGAGAAAAGGCATTGGCTTGAGGGGTCTTGTGAGATAGAGAACAATGGAACATCCCTTGGGAAGTTGAGTTATTCATTATAACTCTATAACTTGCACCAAGAGTCCCATTGGTGTGTGGACTTGTCAAGAAACTGAAATTCAATTTTCATCCCCCCACTTTTCCTGCACACACATACCAATTAAGAAATGGAATAGTTTGAGTTTACTAAAGAATTTTTTTTTATGAGAAATAATATTATGAATATTGAAGCATACCTCAAGTTTAAAGATCCACAAGTCTAGTTTCACAATAAAGGTCTCTCCATCATAAGGTTGTTTTCCAATTTCCACTTTAGCCTTAAAAAGTTCATATTCTGGGATGACTTTCCATTCTTGGTTTCATCCTCATTTATTTTCTTTTATTCTACATAAAACTTTATCATTTCAATTTAATTGATTAGGGCTATCCTAATACTCTTCAACATTTCAATATTTAAAGTTAGTATTGAATCCTAACAATATCATCTTCCAACTATTTTAAATGGGGTTTTCCATATTCTTCTTCCCTTGTCATTACTCATATAGATATTTTATAGTCTTAATTTCCAATCTTAGATTCTTAAGGATTTCTATTTCCACTTCCATTAGACCTAGTGGATGTCGTACCACATTCACCCTCCAATATAAAGATTTGATATAGCTCTAGGACCACTTGATCCATAAACATGAAGGTTATACTCTTGATATATTCCCAACTGTGTGTGCGAAAAAGTGGTTTGTAAGCTACAAGCACAACACTTCAATTAAGTCATTATATGCATGGTTAATAATCAATAATCAATAAGTAAAAAACCATAACAAAGCGACTAATTGCCTTCTAAAAGATGCGAGTATAAGATTGCTCTCAGATTTTTATAAGCAATACCAGTGACTAGACTACACCAAGACGAAGGATTTAATCTATATGATATTAAACTATATGGATGCAAGATGCATGAATAATTCAAGCAAAAAATCAATTCAAGCAATAATGGATGTAAACAATAATGGATGCAAATAATCTAAAAAAGCACAATAATCTTCATTGACTCTAGAGTGAAATTAGTGTGATAATAATCTCCAAGTGTGTTCTCAAAAATCTCTAGGGTAAATTGGAATGAGAGCTGAAGAATGAATTTATAGAGAATCACCAAGAGAAAAGATCAGTTTAGAATTAATTGAAAATAATTGAGAAATCAGGTTAAGTTAATCTTTAGATATATTCCAATTATAGTTTAATTGAAATGCATTCAAATTAGAATTCCAAGTTGCATTCGAAATAATAATAAATTAATTCCATGCATTTGTGATAAAAATAGATAATTCTTTTATTTATTCAAGAAAAGAGTCTTTTCAATGCAACTGAACTTCTTTTTCTGAAAAGCTTTGAGTTCCAATTTTAGAGAATAATTCAATAATTCAATTAAATTGCTTTTCTGATTTCAAGTTCTAAATTTAGAAAAATAAATAATATCTCAAGTTTGATTTCTCTTTCAATTCAATTCTTTTTTTGTTTAATTTCAATTCAACTCTTGCTTTGTAATTAATTCCTCTTTTGTAATAAATTAATTCCTTTTGCATGATTAAATGGCAATTTTATTAATTAATTAAATATGCAAGGATATTTAATAAATTAAAATGGGATAATTGGTCAAAATGATATTCTTGGAAATGATTCAATTAATTAAATGAATATTTAATTAATATTGAGTAATTGATTTGCCATGTGATATTTGATGATTAAAGAATTAATAATGTGCTCAAGATTGATTTAATTGTCTTTGGTTAGGACCTTGGTGATGTTGTTGAGATTAGGGGCCCATGGTTTAGATGACCATTTTTAGGGTATTACATTTGCCCCTCTTTGAATTAATGTGCGAGCAACACGTTGGTTCAAAGAATGTGTGATGTCTAGGAGATGACAGTTTTGAACTTGAATGATCACAAACTAGATGAAGAGCAAGGTGTTTAGCTTGATTCAAAGCGACAAAGCTAAATGAAGTCTGATTAAAGCAACACCATTCTTGAACTTGATTGAACTGAGGAATGATAGAAACAAAAGATACCAAACTTGAACTTGATTGATCAAGAAGTGGATCTTACTGATCTAGAACTTGATTGAACTTAGATGCAGTGAGTGATGATAAAAATTGATCTTGAACTTGAATGATCAAGATACGATGAAAATAAACTGTTCAGTTTGATCAAGAAACGAATACTAAACACCTGCTTAAATTGAGTGTGATCAAAGATACTCTTTAAACAATTGATTGAGTTTAAACGAATAATCAGCTTGATGTGAAGTGATGAAACTGATTAACATTAAGAGATTGATTCAGATGAAAGACAAATATCAGCTTGATTTGAAGTGATGAAACTGATTTGCCCCTAGCGATTGATTCCATCCAGATGATTGAGAGATCTTAACTTGATGTGAAACAATGAAGCTGAGATGCCCCTTAGCAATAAGAATTGATTTTCTTTAGTTGAAAAGATTTTGCTCGACTTTTGATGAAGATTTGAAAAATTTCTTGACTTGTGACTTATGAGATGTGAGGTCATAAGGTCGTGAGTATGCCCCTTAAAGAATGAAATTGAAAGATAGTGAGGGTACATGATTATAGGCAATTGTGTGACAAAAATAATTTATTTGAGCACAAATTCATTCGGAGGAATATTTGAAAAATTCAGCATTGATTGGTGAGTTAAGCACAGAATTGATCGTAATGTTGATGTGTAGAATTAAAATTGACATTCAATGTTGAAATCAAGTGCAATTTGAAGAAAGAATGATCTCAAATTTTGATTTCGA
This sequence comes from Cryptomeria japonica, assembly GCF_030272615.1. Classification (NCBI taxonomy): domain Eukaryota; kingdom Viridiplantae; phylum Streptophyta; class Pinopsida; order Cupressales; family Cupressaceae; genus Cryptomeria; species Cryptomeria japonica. The sequence goes on along the minus strand of NC_081409.1, from coordinate 426,371,900 downwards.
TCCCAAAAATGGAATCAGAGTGGTCAAATTAGCTGAGGGTACAATTTTCATGTCCATCGGAGCAAGTTGAAAAATTAGGTTTTTGGCTATATATGGGACAAAAGTGTCATTTTCAATTCATTTTAACCCTCCAAGTTTGAAAATTCAAAAAGCCTTCTGCGAAGAAAATGGTGGTCCCTACTCATTAGCATTGATTCAAGCACCAGAGACATCATAATCAACCTCAAAACTATGAGCCAGCGGTAAGTGATCAATCTAAAGCCTCTTTATGCTTTCAATTTTGAATTTTTTTGTTCCTTTTTCAAGTTTTTCGCATGTTTGGGGCCAGGTTTCATGTTTTATCGTGCGATACAGGATTCTATCTCATATGAGTAACAGATAAAATTTCTTTTGTCATTTAGGGTCATTAGAATTGTTGTTCAGGATGCACCCTTGTATCATACGACAGGTCTGTTAAAAGACCATTTTGTCGTGCGAGAACCAATAGTATGTCGTTTGGGGTTGTTTTGTCATGCGAGAGATATTGTTGGCTTGTACGAGATTCTGTCTCTCTGTGTTTTGTTGTTTGGGAGATAGTGAGCTTTTTTGAAGGTCTAAATGTGAAAATTTGATTTTGCATTTGACTTAGTTGGATTTGTGTGATGTTTTATTTCTCTTGTAGGCTCATTTGGAATGTTTTCTGATGCTTCATTGTTGGGTTTTTACAGGTTTGATTACCTGCTATGCTGTTCAGATGTGTTTATCCTCCCACTATGGCATTAGTTTGACATTTATCTAAGGTTGAACAGGCTCATATTGACTTGTGCGGCTTGACTCATCTATTGATATTACCTTATATCCGTGTGAACCATGGAATGCTCACAGCATTGGTTGAGTGTTTTCACTCAGAGCAGAACACATTTCATCTATCGATGGGGGAGTTGACTATCACTCCCAAGGATGTATATAGGATCCTCCATATCCCTTTTGTTGGGGATAAGGTGGATTATGATTTAGGGCACCTTCCAGGATTACAAGAAGTGAGGCATGTCTTCAATGATCCTGACATTTTGACTTGCTCCATTAGTTGGGACATACTGATGAGCAGGTATAGTGAGGAGTATCCTCTAGCATGTGTCCTAGCAGGGTTCATAGGTTGTTTTTTGATGCCAGACAGAGGGCAACAGGGTTTCCAGTGCAGATGGGGTTGGATGTTAGAGATATTGATAGAGACCCTTTAGAGACTTGGCTGGGGTTCGTGTTTATTGGCCCACATGTATCGAGAGATGCATGAGATCGTGTATAGAGATGGGTGGAGCATGGCTGCTGGTGTATATGTTTTGTAGGTGTGGGTTTGGGAGCACCTTCCCATTTGTTGGCCCATAGTAGATGATAGTAGAGAGCTCGGGCAACCGATTATATATAAGTATGCCAGATACATTACATAGCCCCATCTGGGCAAGATAGATTTTTGGAGATGACAGCTAGATGACTTGATAGCCGTTGTATGGAGACCGTACAGAGGCTTGGAGCCATGGGATGACTAGCAGATGGTTTGTAGGGACCTTTTTATTACATGTCCTCTTATTGGGAGATCACAGACTATTGTGGAGTGATTCGTCGTATCAGAGGTGATGAGGCAGTATGGTCAGCCTCAAGGGATCTCATAGGAGTTTACAACGTATGCATGTTACACAGATGAGGACAGACAAGGATGGTCTCCATGGTTGTCTTATGCTTTGGTGTTGCAGGAGCTGATTGGTTTACACCACTTGAGGTGGGATTAGGATGATGTGGCAGATGCGAGGGTATTGCCCTAGTATAGAGATTGGTTTCAACAGCATCCGTTCCCTCGATTCATAGATCCAGCAGAGCAGGCTCCTCATATTGAGGATGTTGAGGATGATGCCCCCACACCAGCATAGGGACAGGGACAGGGCCACACGTAGGGATAGGCATAGAGAGCTGAGGCTCCACGATGAAGTGGTGGTGATCCTGGTGCTACCAGTAGCAGGGTGCTAGCTGATGTTGGACAATAGAGGGGTGAGGGAAGATCCCTAGGGCATGTAGGAGTGAGATTGGGTGGGACTGAGGAGGAGTGAACAACTCTAGGATAGGTCCAACAGTGGTGGGATGAGCAGGGTGGAGCTACAGGTGGAGATGGGGGTGGAGAGCCTGTGAGAGAGCAGGGGACTGACGTAGGGCGGTCGATGAGAGCATGTCTTACAGAGTTGTAATCATAGTTGATAGTGGCTCAGACTCAGCTGGCAGAGCGAGACCAACAACTTGCCGAGGTGAGGGTCGAGCGTGATCACTAGATCACATCATTGAGGGTAGAGTCGAGAGCAAAGATAGAGGATTTACGATAGGAGGTCCTTCTCTAGAGTAGTAGAGCAGCTTATTATGTGGCAGCATATAGTGTTGCAGTTCCTGTCGCGCAGTAGGTGATACCCTAATCGTAGTATATGGCATGATTAGAGGGAGCTCGGGCACCTCGTTAGGATCCCGGGTATCAGGCTCCTCCTCCACCAGGTGATGAGGGAGAGGGTGCTAGCTAGATTATTTCTTTTTGTAGCTCAGATATTTTTTTGTAGCCTATACGATTCTTGCTCCGATGGGAGTTTGTATATATCATTTGACATCATTTTGTACTCTTATACTTGACATGATATATATATATATATATATGAGATCCTATTTGACTTCATCATACTTGTGTTGATTCATTTATGAGATGTCTTTTATATGCTTTAATCTATATGTATCCATTTCTTTTCAATATGAATGTATGTAATGTAAATGATTATAGATGTTTATTTTTGGTTCTTTTCATATGCAAATAAATGAATGAGTATGAGTAATATGAGTAATGCAATGTTTTTATTTTTCTATGCAATAAGATGAATGCAGATGAGTAAATAATGAAATGTATGAAGCTATATTAAATGTTATGTATGCAGCTAACATCTCAAAACACAAGTACTCAATCAGAGAAATGATGATAAATAGACCACTTAGTGTAAGAAATGATGATGCTTTCAGCTCTGATTCAGAAGATGAAGAGATTACTACCATACCGAAATCACTCTAAATTCACAAAAATGTAGAATGATATGCAAAATGAGATGGGAGATGATATGTGAAATGATATGCAAAATGATATGCAAAATTCATCCTAAACCTAATCACTGGATTTAAAATACTTAAGATTCATCACTGAGCATAACGAACACAATAGGCAAGTTAGAGTTCCTTTCTTTTTCAATGTGCAATATTAATTATCTTGTCTGCAATGACCCTTTTTTCGTTCATATCCTTGGACAGATTTCGCAGGGACTCGAATTGCATCATAAAAAAATTCCCTCAAAACAGACAAAGAAATGATATGGACCTCTTTGTAGCATACAAATAAGTGGAGTCGAGGTATGTGAGGTGATTTCACCTTGTTGTGAAGGCTCTTATCACAAACACCCAACTAATTTATATGTTTTTAGATCATTGGGATCATTCCTACAAGCAGAAAACAAAGAAAATATTATGCCCCCAATTCTTGCTCCTCTTAGTCACAATAGACTTCCTCGAGTTACTCAGAGGGATAATAATTGAAAACCAATATAAAAGACAACACACAAAGAAATTTTTTCAGTCATAGCTCAAACCATTTAGTGATTGTTTTCCATTATGTTGTTTTGCTTGTGTAGTCAGTGATAAAAAACTCTTTGGTAGTGTAGTCACATAAATCTGTCCATTTTAATTTAATGAATATTTCGTATTTATTTGATTAAAAATCCACTAGCCACCAGTTAATTAAATTAATATTTAATTAATTCATCTCCAAACATTCTTCTATTAATTAAATAAATTATTCAATCTATTTTAATTAATTCATTAAATCCAATTCCAATCAATTAAATAAATAAAATCTTTTTATTTAATTAAATCCCCCTATTCCTCTTTTAAATAAATTAAATAAAACATTTATTTAAATCATTATCCCCACCCCACTTGCATTTTCCTACAAATGCAACTTGCACACATTTTGAAATAAATGAATTTTTATTTTAAATAAAATCCTATTTTCCCTCACCCACCAAATCCACTTGCAAAATCTAATCCCCTTCTAGATTCTTCTAACCCCTTCCTAATTAACTTAATCCATCTCCTAATTATTGTCACATTCCTAAGCAAAATGGAGTCACTTCTCAAATGGCCCAAAGTCTTGGATAACCATTAAAAGTTTTCAACCTTCAACCAATTAAATCCTCAAAGTCTTTGAAAACCATTAAAGGCTTTCAACTTTCAACCACTTAATTCCCCAAAGTCTCCAATAACCATTAATGGTTAATTCAACCCTCCCACATGGTTAAAAAATTTGTTTGACTCAACCTCTATCCAACCACAAAGGTCTCATCAAGCATTTAATGCTTTGACCATGATTATCTCTTAATCATTTGCACAAAGGTTTATCCTTGGATTAACTCCTAATCCAGTGGGTAATCCTAATTTAGGCTTGACCCTTAGCCTTTAGATAACCATGAGGTCTTCTCAGGCCTTTAATGCCTCCAACCTCTTCTTTCAACCCAATCCTGTGTTGACACTTGTCACTATTTCATTGGTGCCAATTGTGCACATGGATCCTCAACTTTCAAGCTTGACCCTTGATTAAACCATTCAATCCTGGCCATCCATTGCTCCATTTTTCCTATAAATAGAGCCCATTCCTTCATAATCCAGATCCTAAAAACTTGTAAGCATTTAGACTATAGCCATTTTAGAGAGCATTTAGCATAGCATAACTAAATCTTGTCTTTTTGGTTAAAATACATCATTTTAGCATAAAAATACCTTTTTATTTCACATTTAGAGCTATACTACAATCTCAATCCTCCATAAGCATCCATAGTGCAAAAAAGCTGCTGAGAGCTACACTATTTTGGAACTTGGAGAGGAGAGGAACAAAGGAGAAGGAGCTAATATCATGCTATGAGATAGTTGGAGATATCTCATTGTCTTTACTTCTTTAGTTAGATTCATTAGCATGTTTTTAGTATCTCCTTTGGAATGCCTTCATGTTTTAGTTTTTGATTGATTAACTCTAACATCTTGTGTGTTTTGTGTTGTTTGATCTTAAGCTAACATTGTGCCATTTAGGAGGGCATCATTTGGTGAACCCGACGTGAATCGAACACGCAACCTTCTGATTGATTTTTTTGAAATTAACATTTTTCTTGTTGAAATTGCCACACAGGTCGCGCTTCGGTGCTTTTGAATGCGTTTTAGCGCTTTTGCAACAATTTCTTTTAGCGCTATTGACCCTAAAATAGCGCTATTGAAAATGTTCCAGCGCTATTGACAACATTTCAGCGCTATTGTCCCAGTTTCAGCACTATTGACACACTTCAGCGCTTTTGTCTTCTCGGATTTATTTCTTCTTTAAGCGCTACTGTGTATAATAGCGCTTTTGATACCGCAGATTAGCGCGTTTGTATCAATTAGCGCTTTTGTATAAAAAGCGGAATAGCGCTATTGCGACAGAGTGTTGTCCAATTCGCTTTGTAACCCAAAATCAGCATTTAGGCTTGTGTAAGCCCACACTAACGTTTTGACCATTTACCAAGTGCAGGTTCTAATCTTGTTGTGTGCAGGAGGAGGAGGAGTTAGTAGATGCCATAAAATCTTTTCTTTTTTGCTTTCTTTAAAAAGTTGGTTAAAAAGAATTCATTTTCCTTTTTTTTGCACAAAATTAAAAATCAAACCTCACATTTTACTTTGAAGTGCATAAAACGAACCTAACACTTGTTTTTGGTGCTTAAAAAGAACACTCACCTTTCTTTGCAAAATAAAAAGAACAACAAAAAAAAAAAAAAAACTCAAAAGTTTTGCTTTCATTGCAAGTTAGGGATGCATTTTTGTTTTGGTGCTTAAAATTAATCCACTTGTCTTTATTTTTGGCAAAAAAAAAAAAAAAAAAATTTCTTCAAAGCAAAACGTGTTTTTCATTAAGTTGACCAGGATTTCTCAATTCTAGATTACAAAACATATTGCTTTGAAGCTAAAAATGAACACCATGGCTGTTGGAGCAACATCTCCAAATAGTTAAATCACATTGCAAATGCTGGACTAAAAAGAACAAGTGTTTTCCGTATTTGGCACGCTTGTGCAAAACAGTCAGTCGAGTGGACCTACTTCTAACACACACTATCCTCTCCCTTGGCTCTCGTGGTCCTAGGTGCAAGAGAAAAGTGTTAGTAACACTCAAATTTTATCTTTTTAAGAGAGGCCTGCCAAGGGATCGATACTCTTGGGAACGACCTCGAGCGGTAAATCCTTTGAGCCGCTATAGAAATCAGGTGAGAGCGAAAGCTGTAGCCTTGGGTATAGCTGTTCCTACAGTGTAACTGGCCGAAAGGACAAATGGGCCCCACCACCAGTTACAAGGCTCTTAAGTGAGTCACTGCAGAATGAACTTATGTCCAAAGCCATCGAACATGACTAAACACCTTTAAGTAGTAGCCCACCTGTTCTATTGATTGAGGATATTTGAGGTATAATTTAGTGCAAGAGCATAGATGGTTTTGCTCCCAAGATACTCACCATACATATTTTCTTGAGTAGAAACATAGCTTTTTGAAAGGTCACTTGTGGCTTGATAAAAGTGGTGACTCCCCCATCATAGGGATCATCTATTTGTTATGCTCGTGCAAGACTTAGTATATCACATCCTTACCTGCTACGGCAGGATTCATAAGGTATGTAGTACCAAAGTCGAAGAAATATCAAGATGTGGGCTAAATTTATCACAACTGGCCATTTGACCTTAGGGATAAAGAGTGTTTGAAGTGTGTTCATTTTTACAGACCTAGTGCAAATTGAGCCGACTTCAGGCTTTGGAATTACACCTTAAAATAAATCTAAAGGAAGGGTCAGAAACAAGTCCAAGGATTGGGTTGATCTAGACCCATACTCATTTGTGCCTTTGAGGCTACAATCTTGTGTTTGTGTGCTTGCTTTGTTTTCTTGTCAAAGAAAAATCAGAAAATCAATTCCAAAACCAAAGTATTCATCCAACATCTGTCAACACAACCAAAAACATCAAAAACAAAGTGCAAACAACACAGAGTCACAACTTTTATGACCATTCTTCACATCTTGCGAAAGAAGAAGTGTCATCAGAATATTACCTTGAAAAGAAGACCATTAAGCTCAAAGGCTTTAATCAAAAGGAGGAAATTCTTCTATATCAATCGACAAATCTTTGTCTCACATAGAGTCTTTCTACATCGCATGCGTCTATACCTTCAAGGTAAAACAAACGAATTTGATTCTGAATCATTGAACCGCAGAGCTTTTATGCAATATAGAGCTCTGAGTTATCACAAAAATCAAGGAGGAAAGATTAATCCCAATTTCTTCCCAAACATCTGTATCACCTACAACACAGCTCGAGAAGTGCCACCAACCCCTGAAAGGGAAGAAGAAGAGTTTGTCCCATTTGTGACACAAAGTTTTTATTAAAGTTGAAAACAAAACATCCATCATCTCATTCATACATCATTACTCCATCATCAAACCATCCCAACTCTCAAAACATTCAGAGGTTCTTGTCCCAAGATCCCTTTTTAGATATTGCTTGAAATCAAAACACATCACATCACTTTTAGATTGTTTCTACATCTAGGATAAGCTCATCCTAAGAGACACATCTACGCAGGTTAAAACTAGTTCATGAGTGAATCCTCTCATTGCTAGGTAGTCAAAATCTGTAACACATCTCAGATTTCTCTACACCTTATCACATCCAAAATCCTCAAAACAAACAAGCAATTCAAAAAAGAATTCTGGTTACATTTACCTTTAGGGTGCTAGAGATCTACAATCCACTAATCATCCATCTTTCATCGAACAACTCATCATCATCTTCAATCAACTTTAACACAAACTTGCAAACAAAATGGCTCAAACCCGATCGCGATCAAGGCAACGAGAAATAGAAATTGAGGAAGAAGAGGACAACCTCAATGAATTTCAAGAAGCACTTGGAGGAAATGTGAATGACGAAAACCCAAGTACTCCCACTCCTTCAACAATCGAAAGGGTTCAGCATAACCCTCATTTTAACAGATTATTTGATGAAATATTAAGGAGCAATGCGGATGCTCACTTTTTAAAACTCGCTCAAGAGGGAGCCAAACTCCCCTCGGACTTTGATCTTGCCCAATTAAGACAAGCATCAGAAAGACAAAGTCGCCATGAGGAGGAAAGAGGTAGAAATCACATCAGATATAACATCCCTCGAGGTAACCCACCACCTCCTCCTCCAAATGAAATGGAGATGTTGCGGCAACAAGTCGAGAATCTCGCCCAACAACTTCATAGTGGTGTTAAGACCAGTCAATTCTCACTTAATGACATCTGTCCCTATCCATTTGATAGGAATCTTTATATGCCACCCTTTCCATGCGGGTTCGAAACACCAAAATTCGAAAAATATAGAGGAAAGGGAGATCCCCGCGATCATGTCCGAGAACTTCATTCCGCTTGTCTCGAAGTTGCATATGAAGACACATACCTAATGCGCCTTTTTCCCCAAAGCTTGGGAGGAACAACCACATCATGGTTTTCCCGACTACCAGGTGGCATTAGAACATTTGAGGAACTCATCCAGAAGTTCCTATCTCATTACTCTTATAATATTGAACGCGACATCACCATGGCTGATCTATGCAACACCAAACAAAAACTAGGTGAATTATTCTCAGTATTCCTGCAACGATGGCACCAAATGTCTAGCAGACGTTCTCTTCAGTTACCTGAACGAGAACTAGTGGAAATTTTCATTTCCAACTTAAACGAAGAAATGGAATTTCACCTGGATGTCAAAGATATAGATTCTTTTAACGATATGATCACCAAGGGTATAAAATGTGAACGGGCACTCATCAAAAAAGGACTCATCAAAATCTTTAATGAACCCAAAGATGGTCCTCGCCCGCGCTTCAATAGCGATAAACCGAACTTCTGGAACAAGAATAAGAATATCGTCAACGATGGAGTTGTGGATGCTCGGACTGTCCAAAATGCACAACCTGTGGTTCGGTTTGCAGGACAAAACCCTCCACCTCAGAATAAAACAAATGTTCCTCTTAATCAAAGTCGCATCACATCTCATGATGAACCAAGACCTCATCCACAAAAACAAAAACGCACATACACTCCCTTAGGGGAACCCATTGAAACAGTGATGCGACAACTCATTTCTCAGAATTTGATCACTCTACCTAAGCTCTCCAACTATGAACCTTAGGTCAAACCAGCATGGTGGCGAGATACTGAACACTGTGAGTTTCATCAAGGAAGAGGACACAAGACAAGTAATTGTCACCAATTGAAAGATCTCATTCAAGATCTTATTGATCGAGGAGAAATTGAGATTGAAGGACATGATCCGAAAACGACCAATAATGATCATCAGATGTTCAAGAATCCACTTCCATCACAAGATCAAAGGGGTCCTTCCACGTCCCGACGAGGTCCTGATACCACTGATTATACGCAAGCTGCGTATAACTACACTATCAATCACCTGTATGATGCCAATGAACAAATTGCAACTATCACCTTCAAAAATCCCACCTCAAATTGCAATGTTGTTACACGTCGTGGCAAGGTCACCATCAAGGCAGCTCCACAAGGCGCCACCTCCATCCCAAAGCAGTACAATCTTGTGGAACAATTAGACAAAACGCCTGCGCTTATATCCATTTTAGAGCTATTGCGCCTATCACCATCTCATAAAACTATCTTGGATCAAGCACTCCAAGAGGCGTCAGTCCCTGCAAACCTAAATACAGACCAATTTCAAGCCATGGTTGGAAATCTAAAGTCATCACCTTGTCTCACTTTTTCTGAAAGTGACAACTCTTCGTTCCAACAACCTCATAACGCCTCACTCCACATTGAAGGCTTTGTCAACCAACACAGGATCAAGCGAGTCTTGATTGATAATGGAGCAGGCCTAAACATTTGTACACTACAGTTGGTCACAGCATTGGGATATGCAATAGAATCAGTGGATCCTCGCAAGAAGATCACCATCAAGGCCTATGATGATGCAGAGCGTTCATCCAAAGGAGCTGTGGTACTACCAATCCGAGTAGGCCCTGTGGTAAAGCACATCATCTGTCAGGTTCTGGACCTTCCTCTGCCATATAATCTATTATTAGGGAGACCTTGGATACATGCCATGCAAGCCGTTCCATCTACCTACCATCAATGTATCAAGTTCCCACATAATGGTGCAGAGATCACAATCCTGGGTGATGCAAATCCCTTTTCTTTTTGCCATAATATCAGCCATCAACCAAAGATTACTGTTCCTAATAATCGGGAAGCCATTTCCTCCACATCATATGTAAATCCCGCCTCTCTTGCCAGTTCAAACACCCCTATACCCAAGCAAGAAAAGCTTAAGATGAAAGTCGCAGAGGAAGGTCCTGGAGAATACAACTTGAGTCAACTCTTTTGTGTGGGACAAATACCCACTTCTCCTCGAACACATGGTAAACCACAACAGTTACTCCAGCAACCACTAATCATACCCGCATGTACCTTGACGCCTTTCATCCTTGGAAAGAGTCAAGAGGAAGAAACACAAGATGAGGACCTAGCGGACTGGATCTACAAAGATCCCATCACCACTGACAAACCGCAAGTTACACTTCCTACAGAACAATATGGCAAAGGCCTCCTCATTATGCAAAGAATGGGGTATGATGGTCAGAGTGCTTTGGGATCCTGCAAACAAGGACGACATGAACCGCTGCTGCCAGAGTTCAAACCCAAAGGTAATACAGGCCTAGGCTTTGAAAAAGAAGTCCTTCCTAAACTCAGATTCAAAGGAAAATCCAGCAAACCATTTTGCCCGCCTACTACAAAGAGGACACCTTTTATAATCAAAGAACCATCAAGCACTATCCCCACTGCCCCATCAAGGCTCACAACTCCACCGCAACCATCACCAGTGCCAAACATCCCACCAAATGAACCAGTAATCCCATCAGCAACACCATCTATAGCAACAACTGTATCAGAACCCGCAGCAACATCTATGGCACCAGCCATTCCATCAGCAGCCACTGAGTCACCATTACCGATACTTCCAGTAACAAATCCTTTAAACCCCATCACGGTTCCTGCAGCACCGATCACCACAAAGATACATAAACCAATCACACCTACCGTGTTCAACTCCAAAGACATCCCAGTATGGTATAGCAATCGGATGCTGGAAAGTGATTCAGAGACCGACTCACATGAGTGGGAATTTGATTCAGTGCAACTTAACACTTCAGATGAGGAAGACACATCACCACCTCCGCCCCGCAAAGACATCCCTATTTACGGAGAAGCACAGATAAAGACCACTTGGGTACCTGAGCTGGAAACATCTTCCACAGACCCTATGTCTCATCCTACGCCTGATTCTGACAAGGAGAGTACCATCAACGACCTTCACCACACTGTCTTAACCCTCACTGATACCTCTAACGCACTTAACTTAATCGATGAAGTAATGCCCATTATCCACCCTGAACTCATCGAATGGAACCAACCAAATCCCCCATGTCTTGACCTCTTCCAGAATGATGAGGCTATCATTGACTTTTTGGAATTAAGGGATAATCTACCAAGCGGGGATCACAAAGCTGGATTCGCCATTGAACTTAATAGCGCAGCATACTTCGGGGCGGATGCCAAACCCTTCAGCTGCAAAAATATAACAATAAAACATGGATCTTCCAGTGAAAACCACACTGTGGCACTGTTTGATCCAACAAAAGTAAAAAGAAAGAGCGTATCCAATGGTGAAAACCTCTCTGAGGCACCTGAGGATGAAGGGTTTGACATTCTCCCTGCTAGTACACAACAGGAACGATCGATGATTCTCATTGAGGAGACTAAAGAATACAATGTGGGGACTCCTGAAAACCCTCATATCATACATCTGGCATCTCTTCTCACTCCAGAGGAACAGCCTAAGTTTATAGAGTTCTTCCAGAAGCGTCAGATCAACTTTGCATGGTCATATGCAGACATGCCTGGGCTTGATCCTGATTTAGTCATGCATCACCTCACCGTAGCAGAAGGAGCCAAACCTGTCAAGTAGAAGCTTCGTAAGATGCATCCCCAGATTGCAGTGCTAGTCAAAATAGAACTCAAGAAACTCCTGGATGTTGGTTTCATTAGACCAATTGATTATGCAGAATGGATCTCCAACATTGTGCCAGTTGGCAAACCAAAAGGGGGCATCCGCATTTGTACTGACTTCAGAGATCTAAATAAGGCATGTCCTAAGGATGACTTCCCCCTTCCAAATATTGACATCATAGTGGATCTAACAGCAGGACATGCCATGCTTTCACTCATGGATGGCTTTTCAGGATACAATCAAATAAAGATCGCACCAGAGGATCAACATAAGACAGCCTTCACATGTCCATGGGGCACATATTGCTGGAATGTAATGCCTTTTGGTCTAAAAAATGCAGGAGCGACCTATCAAAGAGCAATGACCACCATCTTCCATGACATGATGCATACTATGATGGAAGATTATGTGGATGATTTACTAGCAAAATCACTCACAAGAGAAGGACATCTCCATATCTTAGATCAAATCTTTGATAGACTGGAACAATATCATGTTCGACTCAACCCAAAGAAATGTGTCTTCGGAGTGACCTCCGGGAAGCTTCTAGGATACAATGTCTCAAGCAAAGGCATTGAGGTTGACCCAGCAAAGGTAAAAGCTATCATGGACATGCCACCTCCAAAGAATATCAGTCAACTAAGGACATTACAAGGGCGGCTTCAATCCATCCAAAGATTCATTGCACAATTGGCTGATAAATGTCACCCATTCACACACCTGCTACACAAGAACATCCGCTTTCAGTGGGATGACAAATGCCAGCAAGCATTTCAGGAACTTAAAGACTATCTCATGAATCCACCATTGTTGATACCACCAGATCCAAGTAGACCGCTGTTACTTTATATCTCAGCAACAAGTACAGCATTGGGTGTACTACTGGCACAACATAATGCAGAAGGCAAAGAGTGTGCTGTATACTACATCTCTCGTACACTGGTTGGCTATGAACTCAATTACACACCTATTGAGCGAGCTTGCCTAGCAGTAATCCTGGCAGCCACTAAATTGCGGCACTATCTATTAACACACAAGGTACAACTCATTGCAAAGATTGATCCACTCAAGTATTTACTCAGCAAAGCAGCATTGACAGGTCACTTGGCCAAATGGGTGATGATTCTAAGTGAATTTGACATTGAGTATGTGGACCGTAAATCTATCAAAGGTCAAGTCATTGCAGATCAGTTGGCCGATGCACCACTCATAGGCGATCATCCTCTCATTTCCAATTTTCCAGATGAAGAGATATTCATGATCACAACAGCACAACCATGGAAGCTATATTTTGATGGTTCATACACTAGGCATGGCTCGGGGGCAGGCATTTTGTTTATCACACCTCAAGGTGATAGCATCCCGAAGTCTTATAGGCTCACATTTCCATGCACAAACAACATAGCAGAGTATGAGGCTTTGATCACAGGACTCAGGCTAGCCATACAATGGAAATTACAAGAACTACAAGTATATGGCGACTCACAACTGGTCATTCGACAAGCAACAAATGAGTATCAGACCAAGGATGATAAACTCATGCCATACAAGCAAATGGTGGACACTCTAAAGACATCATTTACTACTATCACCTTTGAGCAGATACCGAGAGATCAGGATCGAGCTGTTGACGCTATGGCTACTATCGCATCTCTACTAGATCTTCCACAGAATTCAACACGTTATGAGTTCTTGGTCGAACAGCTTTGGATCCCCGCTTATGATATCCCTAAATCTGAAATGATATGTTGCCTTGTTGGTTCTGAATCCCCATGGTACGGTGAGTTCTACACCTATCTCCGCGATCACACCCTTCCTCCCAACCAATCAAATAACCAACGTAAAACCTTCATTCGCCAAACTGCTCGATATACCATTATTGCCGAAACCCTATACTGACGCGGTCTTGATGGTACTCTCCTTCGATGTCTAGAACAAGGTGAGATAACAAAGGCTTTGGAAGAGGTACATGAAGGAATTTGCGGGACTCACTCAAGTGGTCCATCACTAGCCAAGAAACTCATGCGAGCTGGATACTATTGGCCATCTATGGAAAAGGATTCCTACTACTTTGTCAGGAAATGCAAGAAATGTCAAGTTCACGGTGACTTGATACATGCACCAGCCCAGGAACTGCAACCAATCACGACACCATGGCCTTTCTGTCAATGGGGCCTTGACCTTGTGGGTAAGATTCATCCATCTTCATCCAATGGCCATAAATTCATTATTACTGCCACCGAATATTTCACCAAGTGGATCGAAGCTGTTCCACTTACCCAAGTCACCGGCAAGCAGATCGCCTCATTCATCCTCAATTACATCATCTTCCGGTATGGTGTACCCATGTCCATTGTCACAGATAACGGTCTCCCTTTCAAAAATCAGGATGTCCGTGAGATTTGTGAGAAATTTCATATCCAACACCACTTTTCCACTCCGTATTACCCACAAGGCAATGGTCAGGCCGAAGCATCCAATAAAAACATATTGAGAATCCTAAAGAAGACAGTCAATGATGCCGGTCGTGATTGGCATGTTCAATTGAATCCAGCGCTATGGGCATATCGAACTAGCATTCGAACCCCTACAGGTGCAACTCCTTATTCATTGGTCTATGGTGCAGAAGCTATCTTGCCTATTGAGGTTGAGATACCATCATTATGGGTTTCCTTGCATAAACTCATTGATGACGAAGCATACAGAGTATCCCATCTTCAGGACTTGGAGTTACTAGATGAGAAGTGACAAGCTGCATACAATCACCTCAAAGCCTATCAGCAGCGCATGAGTAGAAGCTACAATCACCGAGTTAGATCTCGTACATTTGAGGTAGGTGATCTTGTTCTTCGAGAAAATCCTCGCAACCAACCAAATAGAGAACATCAAGGCAAGTTTGAATCAAACTGGTTGGGCCCATATGTTGTCACTGCTGTATTCGGGTCCAGGGCATATCAGTTGGCTACATCAGACAGAGAACCGCTCGCAGATCCAATCAATAGCATGCACCTCAAACGGTTTTATACCTAAGGTGTACAAGGCATCAGGCTCCCCTACATATCAAGACAATATCAAAAACATTCAGAAAATGTCCTGAAGAAAATACAAAAACATTCAAAAAAGTAAAGAATAATCATGCATCCAAACGGTGAACAAACACTCCGGTGGCACCTTGGGTAAGTACGGTGGTGAAAACCTGGCAAACAGGCGCCACTTGTAAAAACAATGGCTCCAGTATCTTTCAGGCTCGTTGCGATCACATTCATGCACACACACATCCATCCATCCAAACTATGGCTTGTTATTTAATCTACAATTAAGAAAGTACTCCACATGTCTAGCATCCCACCTTTTCATAGTCCAGTCTACAAACTGGGGGCAATACCCTTACCCTCGTGATAGAAGTGGATTCTACATTGTCTTATGTGTCATTACACTCTTCATTCAGGCGATCATCAGAAACTACAAAAACATTCAAAAATGTCCCAGAAAATATCAAAAACATTCAAAAACAATATCAAGAAAATCTCAAAAACATTCAGAAAATGTCCTGAAGAAAATACCAAAAAACATTCAAAACAATTCAAAATCCAAAAACATCGGAAAACCCATCAAAAATCACACAAAAACATGGCAACACCTTGTACATATTCATCCGATCAGATGCAAAACAAACATTAACAAACTACTCACACAATGACCATTTACCAATCAAACCAAAACAATCGACATCAACAATCCAAACCTGTCTTTAACCAAGGATGTATCCTTCCTTACCAAAACAAAGACAAGATGACATTTTCTTTGACAAGAAAATTATGTTAAGCTATCAAATACTTGGTTGATTTGTGAGTACAATCGTTTGTTTATCTATATCGGGATCTTTTTAGCATTGTTTTGTTTTGTTTGCGCATCATTTCCGATGAAGTTTTGGGGCATGTACTAATGGTGTCTACGTGGGAAGTTCACTAAGCTACGTGATCTTATGCAAAATGCAGTCATAGATCATTACGGCTTGCTGACTACAGCGTATACCTCGACCATATGAACATGAACCATTACCAAGGATCCTTATTCTTTATTCTTTATGTATATATACTGTTTGGTTGCAGGTACAATGCTCATTCTTTGGTTCCTCTTCCTCCAAATTGGATAAAGGTTTTATTTTCTTAAGTACGGTATGAACTTGTCTCAGGATCTGATCAAGCCTAAGATCAAGGAGGACGATCCAAGTTATGCATGAAAGGAGATAATCCTTGTCTGTTCCGCAAGCAATACTCTGGTCGACTTGACCCTTATATCAAGTCGTTTGTATTAACTTGCTATATTAAAATCCATGAAAGAAATACTCAGGTCATCTTGAATTATTGTGTCAAGATGCTTGTATTCTCTTCCAACATTTTAAAGCTCAATGATGAAAATAGAGCACTATGGATCGCCATTTCATCTCATCTGTTTATATATTGCATTCCATTGCATATCACCCATCTGTTCACTTATTCATATAGAGGTTTTATATGCAAAAATGAGAAAATTAAGCTGGTCTTGGATACAATCACGACCGAGTACTCTGATACATCATCAGTGCATCATGCAAAGTCTTAAAAACCTTGCATTCCTCATGACAATATCATCATTGCATTTAGGTGCATCTTGCATTATGTCCAATCATGTCATTTTTAAACTTAAAACATTGCATATAGTCCATTATTGACATTAGTTTTCATTAAAAATCATTGTCATCATTGCATCAATCATAAATAATTAGATTCATTCATGGGATCAAATTGTCTTTGGTTGTTTTAAATCATTTACTAAACATTTCATCCGGTGTAAATTATCCATTATCATCTTATCACCTTATTATTACACACATCCATTTATCCATTTAGTTACAAAGTGCATTCATTCATTCATTAATAAGCATCTTATTATGTTCATTTTAGGATTCATTTCACATCGCATTCATTATCCTCTTTTTAATTGTATTAAGGTACAGTTATTACAAATATTAGTTATAGTATCATCCCACTTTCATATTTAATGCATTTTAGATTCATAAGACCATTTGTTTCCAAAACATTGGTTCATACCATTTCATATATCCATTTTACGTATGCATTTAAAACACATTATCATATAAACACTTGCACTTTACATTTGTTTATCCATCTACATTCATTTCGGCATCATTATATAAACATTTGAACTTTACCTTTTGTTTATCCATATGCATTCACTTAACATTTTGTTTATCCATATTACATTCATCTAAACACATCTAGATGCATATCCATACATAAAATCATTCATCTAACCATTGCATTGACATCATCACATAAATCATCTCATCATTACATCGCAAAAGGAAACATCATACAATCTTGTTCATCCATCAAAAACATAAGCATATATCATCCTAGTATATTTATACATAACATCATTTATTCAACCATTGCATTAAATCATCTCATCAATACATCGCCAATAGGAAACATCATCAAATCCTGTTCATACATAAAGCATTACATAACTCATCATAAAAACATATAAACCTGCATTCATATGTCAGTATCTCACATCATAACTCGTCATAAAAACATATATCATACACATATAAACCTGCATTCATATGTCAGTATCTCACATCATAACTCGTCATAAAAACATATATCATACACATATAAACCTGCATTCATATGTCAGTATCTCACATCATAACTCATCATAAAAATATGCATAAAAGAAACATCTCATCAAATGCATACATGTACCCATATCCATCTAAGCGATAAAACATAATCATGCATAAACATCCATACATCATCACATGCATAATCATCACAAATATGGGATCCCCTCATATATATCAACTCATATATCAGAGTACAATGAAGTCTACAAAATCGGCTACCAAGAGCCATCCAAGATACAGTCCAAAAAATAGACAATGATACAACACATGTATGCAAAAATGCTCTCTCAGATGCCGCTCTGGCCAGATGTTGTACCTGCGCCACCCCTACCTACTCCACCACTGGTACCGGCACCACCTGATCCATCTCTCCGTGGAGGCCTCATCGAACCCCCACTCCCTCCTGCATCTCCTAATCTATCCCGCCTCAACGGACCCATCACTCCCCCACTGCTCTACATCCTCTGTGATCGCTCAGATCTCGTCTGCCGCATCTGGGTATAACTGAGAGCTCGCTGACTGAATGGCACAACCTGCTCATATAAACCTCGCCAGTACTCTATCTCGGCCTGCGCTCACCCAAATTGCCTCATAGTCTCCCCTGACGGACCCTGTGCTCCTGCTCAGACTCTCTCCTGCAGCTCCGCCAATCTCTCCACTGCTGTATCT